>NC_140975.1:48726363-48741363 GCF_056783735.1 Eptatretus burgeri | reverse complement strand
TTCCTCTCTAGTTAGAATTCTCTTTAATCAGAATTTCATCTATAATCAGAATTTCCTCTTTAGTTAGAATTTCATTCTTTGTTCGAATTTTCTGTATAATTAGAATTTCATCTTCAGTAAGAATTTCTTCATTCATTTCCTCATTAATTAGAATTTCCTCTTTACTTTGAATTCTCTCTTTAATCTGAATTTCCTCTTTAGTTAGAATTTCCTCTTTTGGAAAGAATGAACTAAGATTTGGAAAAGAGCCCGTGGAGCTTAGATTTGATGCGAGGTTGGCTAGTGGTGTTCCCATAAACTTGTAAGAATCAAGAAACCTTATACGAGTTATAGGTTTTGTGAATATCATTTTTGTAAATGAAATATACTTTTGACTTGTGTTTGTTATGGCAGAAATATTCCCTGGTGTTTTTGAAAGTTCATTTATAAATAGATGTGTGTCATAGTTGGCGCTGTTGTGAAGAAAGACTGGAATAAAAGAAGGTAATTTATAATTAAGATTACAACAGGAATGAGCGGGACCTCTATATTTACCAGTAAGATGACAATGATCCCTAACTTTAGACTCCTCAATTTCCTCCTCACAAATATGACAGATATTGTTCTTTCTAAATTCTAATTTTTCTTCTATGGTTAATTTCATCGGTTCATTTGTTTCTTTCATTAATTTACTTAGTCTTATACAATCCTTTTCTAATCGTTTTACAAACTCTTGTGAAGCATTTTTTCCACTATACTGTTCAAGTTTATTATACTTTTCTCCAACAGATGATTTGATATAATAACAGAAACCACAAGGAATATGTTTTTGATATTTATTTGTATATGGTTCTTTTGGATTAGGAGAAGCAGTATTTATCTTTTTAAGGATACATTCAAAATCAGCGTATATCACAAATGGGTGCATGATAGATTTATTATAATCTTCAAAAGAAATCTTTTCACCAGGTTTAGGCATTGTAATTACAGCTGATTTATGATTACTACAATATTTTGAATGTTGTTCTAATCGTTCTTTTGTATGAAATGAATTAAGACATCGCTTACAAGGATATATTTTGTTTGCTGTTCTGAATACCTGAGAAGAGATTAATCTTGATAAATTATTGATGTATGTGTAATGTGAATTATTTCCAACACTAAAATATAAAAGATCAATGTGTGTTTCTTCATTTTTATAGTTGTTTGAAATTTTTAATATTTGAACTTTGTTTGTATCCGTTAATCCATATACATTAATAGAAAGATTATTCTTTTTCTCAAATTTAGGAATATCTGTTAGTGGCATTGGGAAATTAAAATCTTTAATGTCCAAGGTATTCTCATATTTCATATATTGTTTTACTCTTTCTGAATTACATTTTGGTGGATGTAAGTGAGCAAGAACAGACCAGAGAAAACATTTATTATCATTATTCTTAATATTAACAACTGCCTTCTTTCGTTTTATTTCTTTTGGTAATTCAATATAAGAAGAAGCTTTAAGAGGGTTTGATTTTAGAATGTGTACATCTAAAAAGATGATTTTTTTAATATTGAATCCACTTCCTACCACTGTATTATCAACATCCTCCTCTTGTCTTGATAGTTCTTCATAAACCCCACTATTCAAAAAATCTTGAAATGATGTTATAAAATGAAGATCTGTCCTCATATAAGGAGTTTGTTCTTCATCTTGTCTTTTCATATTCATTTTCACTCCCATATAAAACTTTAAAGTTTTCATTTCTTTTAAT
This sequence comes from Eptatretus burgeri, assembly GCF_056783735.1. Classification (NCBI taxonomy): domain Eukaryota; kingdom Metazoa; phylum Chordata; class Myxini; order Myxiniformes; family Myxinidae; genus Eptatretus; species Eptatretus burgeri. Next base: position 48,739,627 of record NC_140975.1, on the reverse strand, counting down.
GTTTTTTAATAAATTTTTCAACATCAGGTTTCACTATTTCAATTGATTCAATTATTGATGATGGACCGGGTTCTCCAAATTGAAAAATCCTTATTTTTATATGCCCTTTAAATGCCCCATCAGTGTTTTCAATATAATAGTCTCCCTTTACTTTAAACTCATTTTTCTTGTGTTTTTGTGATTGAAGATGCCTATTATAACTACTCTTCAAAACATCCTTTGAGCAGGTATCACAATGTTTTCTTTCCAACTCAAGAGGGGATATTTTGTGAAATAGATTAAATGTGTGTTTGTTGGTTCGGAGGTGTTTTCTATAATGTTTATATTCGTGATTACAAACATCGCAGTATGTTGTATTCACCATATTTATATAATAAAACTTTGCTTAAACTAAAAATTTCTTGATGAAAATTTCGTTTATTTTACAGGTGAATCTGTGCTTAAACTAAAATTTTCTTGATGAAAATTTCGTTTATTTTACAGGTGAATCTGTGCTTAAACTAAAATTTTCTTGGTGAAAATTTCGTTTATTTTACAGGTGAATCTGTGCTTAAACTAAAATTTTCTTGATGAAAATTTCGTTTATTTTACAGGTGAATCTGTGCTTAAACTAAAATTTTCTTGATGAAAATTTCGTTTATTTTACAGGTGAATCTGTGCTTAAAACCATTTTATCCTCCAACTTTTTCACTTAATAAATACAATGTTTCAAGACACAAAAGACAAGTTTCAATCAATCTCTTCATTTGTTAAAGATGCTGAGAAATATGTCAAGGATGTAAAATTGAACAAAGATAAATATAACAACTATTGGATAAAAACAATTATGGTGGATATGATGAGTTCTTCAATTTACTTCAGTGGAAGGGCTTTTAGTATACCTGGAAGAACATCAATTAAGGTATCTCTAACAAAAGTTTCTCCTCTCCTTCTGGCAATATATTCAAAACTAGAAAAAGCAATGAAACAAGAAAAGGTATCAAAAAATAAAAACCTTATGGATGAAGCTTTAGAAAGAAAAGATAAGACCATCTGTAATATGCAAGGAGAAATTTGTATTTTTTTCAACAACCCTAAAGATATAAATCCTGATGAAATAAAGGATGTTAATATATCAGGTGAAATGACATTTCGTTCAATTGTAGTTAAGGATCATTTTAAAATTACCTTTAATATAAAAAATGTAGCAGTTGAATCTGTTAATGAAAAAATGTATATCGATATCGATGGTAATGTTTTTTCTACTAATTAAATGAGCCAATATTCAACTGAAGATTTTGAAGATTATGAGAGTGATTATGATACCGAGAGTTTGCATTCAAACGATAGTTATGACACCGAGAGTTTGTGTTCAAATGATAGTTATGAAAGTATAGATGATTCTGAAAGTATCGAAGATGATATCGAAGATGAATTTCAGTTTAAGTAAAGTTTTACTTTATAAATATGAATAGTTTACTCGATTTTGAGCCTCTTGAATTCCATGATTCTCCATATGACAAATTTGAGAATTGTCCTGCGTGTGAAAGACGGGGATTAAACACAGAGTCAAAAGCCTATAAACAATGTATATTCTGTGATTATCTTCTAATTAATGATAATCAAAAATATAAAAGGAAAATAATTCTTTTAGATTTACACCAAAAATGAATTACTTTACAAGATTGATTCGAGAAATGAATGTAAAGAACGAGGGTGAGAACACACCTTTCCTTACAAGGGAAGAAACTGAACGTATTAGAGAAATGTTCAAAGGATTGTTGTTATATCTTATTCATGGATGTGATTTTCAGGGAAATATCAACACAAGATATTGCATAAATAAAATAATGGATTATCTTGAAATTAAACCTGAACTTAGGATAAAATATAGAATTTCGAAAAAAGCCAAGAATAAATTAAATAACCTGTTTTCCAAATATATAAATGAATGATTTTTTACCTATTTGGGAAAATAAGATAAAATTTGACAACCATAAAAATCTCCCAAATTCATTAAGATGCCTCATAGTTGGTTCAAGTGGATGTGGAAAAACCTGCTTACTTTTAAAGATGCTCCTCACTCCCAACTTTTTAGATTATGATAATTTAATAATTTTCACAAAGTCGAGTTTTCAACCAGAGTATCAACTACTCTCACAAGGTTTTAATGCTGGTCTTCAAAAAGAAGATATAATCGGTTTATTTAAACTTCAAAAAACCTAAATGATTTTAACATTGAAGATATAATACAACTATTTTGTGATACACAGAGATGTAAAAAGAAATCAAAACCGATAACTTGTATTCTGAGTGATAATACGGATGATATACCGTCTCCCAAGATTTGGATAAATCCAAAAAGAACCTCGTTATCTTTGATGATTGTGTTAATGAGAGAAACCAAACGGTAATGGACAGCTACTACACAAGAGGGAGACATTCTTCTTGTAATTGTATTTATCTTAGTCAATCGTACTTTCAGCTTCCTCGTCGTTCCATCAGAAACAATGCTAATACTTTTATTTTATTCAAGTTAAATTCAATAGATATAAACAATTTTTGGAGAGACAATTGTTCTACATTATGTAGTAAAAAGGAATTTGGGGATTACATGAAACACACGACTGAAAAATATAAATATATTGTTGTGAAACAAGATGAGATATTAAATGATATTTTTCAATAAATAAATGGATGCAAAAGAAAGAGCAAGAAGATTTAGGGAACATCAAGAGTTGGTTTCAAAAGTTGTAAAACAGCAGGAAGACATAAAGAAGAAACGCAGACAGAAACTAACGGGCGAAGAAGCATTTGAAAGAAAACAAGAGAAATTTTTTAAACCACTTTTAAAAACTTCCCAAGGAAAAATGAAAGATGTTTCCACATTTCCCACGGTAGAATATACTCCTAAAAAACTTCAAATGTTAAAAGATTTCAGTCAAATGACGGAGGAAGAATTAGAGCATTTAGGAGAATTAGAATATGATGATGAAGGTTTATTTCAACAACTGGAAGAGATTAATCGACCCCCTGATTATATTGTGAATGCTCTTCAAAACAATGAATATTCAGCGGATTCAAAAACCAAAGCAGGACTCATTCCAACAGAACAATCAGCAATATTTCATCTTGTTCAAGAAAAGGTATTGATATTTAATGATGAATTAAGGTTCTTGGGTTCTGCTCAACCCCTGTTAAACTAACTCCAAGATTAATGTTTCTTCTCACAAAAGATGGAAGACAAGGTTCAACTGTGAGGGATGAATCAAAGTATATTGATAAACCATTGGATATGGAAAATAATGATGATAGAGTATATATTGATCTGCTGAACACTCTAAATTATAAGGTTATTCTTTCTGGTAAAAGTAGGAAGAATGAGAAGGAGAAACACATTATTCAGGCTTTAAGTATCCTTGGTTCAGGTGTTAGTTTTCTTCCAAATGACCCATCGCAATTAGTTAATAGACTGTTATTGTTGTTAGGCAGTAAGAAGGCTGGAAATAACAATTGTTTTAATGAAGCATCAGCCATTTTAGACCAGTTGATGAACATGAAAATAATTAATAAATATCAATATAAAGACATTTTATCTCATATTAAATAAGATGAGAAGCACAATCCTTAGTTTCAATTTCACAACAAGCGACCACACATCTTCATTCCCATACCCACTACAACTTGACACAACAAAAGAATATGAGGCATCTTTATTGTCCATGGAAACTTATAATACCTTATTTAATATAACCGAGAAAAATGACAAGTTTAGTTATAATCCAGGAAGTGGATACAAAACGATAACAGTCTCACCCGGAGCATATGAGATTTCTCAAATATCTTCCGAAATTGCTCGTCTTATGAAAGAACAGGGTGATGAACCAAAAAATATTGTTATAAACATTCAAAAACATACTTCAAAATCAACGATTAAAGTTAAAAATAACTACAAGGTTGATTTCACAATTGATAATTCATTTAGAGAGTTATTGGGTTTCTCCTCAAAAAAGATTGAAACTAATGGGACGTTTTACAGTGATAATGTCATTCAAATATCCTCAGGAATAAATTCGGTGTTAATTCACTGTGATTTGATTGATGGTGCTTATAATGATGGGAAAAAAACAAATACAATATTTTCATTCAGCGCATACTCAACCCCAATTGGTTATAAATTCAATATGGAACCCAAAAATTTGGTTTATCTACCTGTGTCAGGAAAAACCATACACAGAGTAAATTTTAGGATAACCGACCAAGATAATCGTGTGATTTCTTTTAATGGAGAAGTTATATCCATCAGAATTCACCTACGTGAAGTTTTCCAATAAATAAATACGATGGTTATTTTGAGGAAACACGAGTTGGGAAAATATAAAATAATTACAGGGGATGGGATGTTCCTTTCCCCATACTACAAGGGTGAAGGTATGTATCTTGGTAGAGGATACTATAAACCTAAGAGACAAAGGGGTGTTGGACATCAATTTAGAGGAGATGGGATAATTGATACTCTCATGGGTATTGGTTCAACTATTCTTAAACATAAAGATCTAATTGGTTCAACTGCTTCTGCTGTGGGAAATGTAGCAGGTGCCGTAAAGAGTATAAAAGATGCTCAGAAGGAATCTCATAAATTACAAGCAATAAAAGAAATTAAGAAAGGCAAAACTCAGTTGTCCCCCGAAGAACGACAGAAAATAATTCAAATAGTTAGGTCAGGGTTTCAAAAGTTTTAACATCTTTTTTTCCTAAATAAATACAAGTATGGAAGCAATTGATAGTATCTATGATTTGGATGATACTATTATTATCTCAAACTCCACTAAAAAGAAGATTACTTCAAGGTAAATGCAATAACTGGAACAGACTGGAATACGAATGGTACAAAAAGTTTTGAAATAAATAATCAACAAACCTATTTGAATCTCTCCGAAAGTTTCTTGTTGTGTAAATTTAAATTCACTAAGGCTGGGAATAACACAAACGCTACACTTGTAAATGATTTCTTCTGGAAAATGTTTGATAGTGTGCGTTTGTATATTGGAACACAAGAAGTTGAAGCGGTTGATTATGTCTCTGCTGTATCTGAAATGATAAAATTTACACTCTATACATTCAGTGATAGAATGGGAAAGGGGTCTGTCGAAGGTTTTATTCCTGATATGTCAACGGGAACAAACACAGACCCTGGGTATACTCAAAGGAAAGGAATGTATAATGATGATACAAAAGCAGAAAATAGTTTTACTGTGGCAGTTCCTCTTAAAGGTATATTTGGATTTTGTGATCATGATAAAGTTCTGTATGGCCTTAAAATTAGATTTCAACTACAAAGGAATGATAATGAAAATCGATTGCTTTTTGGTGTTGGTAGTGCTTTTGGTGATCAGAATAAATTTGTAATTGAGGAAATGAGTTGGTATATCAGTGAATATACTCCTAATCTTAAAACAGAAGAGATGTTGAATCGAAGACTTAACTCAAAGAAACCACTCAGTGTATCATACCTCAAAAGAAGATGTCAACATGTTAAACTCAATCAAACAACTTACACGTGGAATTTGGGTGTTCTGGAAGGAAAGCCACGATATCTGTGGATCATTTTTAAAAAGCCAGATGGTGATACTGCGACTGATAAGAATAATGCATTGAGTGATAATGCTAAGGTGAAACAACTTCGCGTTTCTCTAGATGGAACATTTTACCCACGAGATAGATTGGAAATTAATTGGGAAAAAATGATTTTGCTGAAGCATACAAGTCTTACCAAAAGGTGTGTGAAAGTAATGGAAATAAAGAACCTATTTTGGATATGACAGCATTTAAAAGTTTGTATACAATCTATGCGTTTGACCTGAGCGCTCAAAAGGAAACTATAAAGTCTAATCGAGTGGATACTTCCCTATACATTGAAAGAGGAGAGAGTGAAGAAGTTGATACATATTGTTTGCTTTTGGAAGAAACAGAATTGCAGATTAATACAGATAATGGTGTGATGATTAGTCTCACATAATTTTTTGTTAAATAAATGAGTGGCAAAGTACCAACTGGGGTATATGTTAATCAAATCAATCTTCATAAACTATCATCTTGTGTTCAAAATCAAAAGCCTTGTACGATTAACGTTAATACAATTCAGAGAAAAGGAGCAGTAAGAATTGATGTTTTTCTCACAAGAGAACAGGTTAAAATCTTGAATGACACTGGCTCACTTAAAATTAAAATGACAAAACCAATGTTGAAAAAATATTCAATAAGAGAGACGAGTGGAGGATTTCTCCCATTTCTAATTCCTTTATTTGCTGGTTTAAGTGCGGTTGGAGCATTGACGGGTGGTATTTCAACAGCGGTGAAAACTGCCAACGAAAGGAAGGCTCAACTCCAGGCTCAAAAAGAATTGGAAAGACATAACAAAGAGTTGGAGAAACAAATTAGTGGAAGTGGTGTAATTGTAGATTTTGCTGAAAAACTTGAAGGTCTGCCTGATAAAGCGAGATTGTTAGTTGGAGATATGCTTTCTTCTATAGCACAAGCAGGTGTAAAATTAACGAAAAGAGGTAATGGATTATATCTTTCTAATAAATAAATGAGCATTGATGAGTGGTTGAAAAAATTTGGAAAGAATACAACATCAAATTTACAACTTGTCAAATATTGTAAGAAATTAAAAATTCATAATGTGGTTATTTGTATGAGAGATGAATTAACAAATGTGCCGAAACATACAAAGAATATTATTATGAACTTAGAAGATAATAATGGGAACGGTTCTCATTGGGTTTGTATTTTTAATAGTCAAGACAAATATTATTTTGATAGTTTTGGTCTTCCACCACCTGTTGAAGTCATAAAATTCTTACAGAATGGTGTTTATCAAACATTTCAAGTCCAAGAATTAAATTCCAAGTGTTGTGGCCAATTATGCCTATATGTGTTATTTCAACTCAACAAAAATAAAAAATTTTATGATATTATTTTTAATCTAATATAAATGACTTATGTTGGTAAAGATGGTTCTATCTTTGGTTTATCTCAAGAACTGGATATTGATTTATCAAATTATTACACAAAGGCACAGGCTGAACGACATAAATATAATATAACCAAAAATATTAACATGAAAAATGCTTATAAATTAAAAAATTATCCAAGCCCGACTGACGCGAATGACTTGGTGAGATTAAGCGATTTATCACAATATATATCCTTAAATAAAACGGCTGTGTATTCCAAAGATACAGAAGTGTTGATATTATCTCCAGGTCATACAGAATTCACAGTTCGAATTAAAATAAATTTTTATAAAGAAGGGCGTATCGTTTGTATGAGAATAGAACAATGGGGATATGATATGAATGACTTAGGGTATAATTGGTCATTTAAAATTAACCTCGAAGACCTGGAACAATTAAATCAGTCTCGTAAGGAAGAATATTATCCACTTGGTATCGAGAATGAGTTTTGTGGGGCTACGATTAGTAAACAACAAATAAAAGAATTTAATAAGGGTAAATATAATAATGGTTTTGCCCTTGTTTATCTCATGAAAACAGAAAAAACAGGATTATATATAATAAGTAAGGAAATACAAAATGATTTAACTATGGGAAGATGGGGAGGTGTTTCGTGCCATAATATTATTCTAACATATATTTCTAATACATAAATGACAGCAAGAAGGCTTCAAGAAAATTATCATTTCTGTGTCCAAGCATACCTTCAAGAAAAGGGTATTCGGTATTTTAATAAATATGTTCTACAACATAAGAATGAGGTATTTTCAATAAAAGATTGGCATTATGCTGATGTTGATAAACCAACAACTTTAGATTTAATTAGAATGTTAAATAATGAAAAAATTATAAAGTTAAGAAAAGGTAAGGCTCTTTTAGAAATTCAAAAGAAATTTTATTGGTTTCCTGTTGTAAAAAATTATTTTGGATACAGGAATAACAAGAAATCCTGATGAATATATGTATAATATTCTATGGGGTGTAAGCGATTCAAGGATAGTAAGGGATGAGGAAGGAGTTGAAGAAGAGAGGGAAGAGGAGGAAAAGGAGAAGAGGGAGAAGAAAGAGAAGGAGGAAAAAGAGAAGAGAGAGAAGGAGGAGAGGGAGAAGAGAGAGAGGGAGGAAAGAGAGAAGAGAGAGAGGGAGGAGAGAGAGAAGAGAGAGAGGGAGGAGAGGGAGAAGAAAGAGAAGGAGAGGGAGGAGAGGGAGAAGAAAGAGAAGGAGGAAAAAGAGGAGAGAGAGAAGGAGGAGAGGGAGGAAAGAGCGAGACAAAATAAATATGAAAATATGGAAACCAGTGAGATTAAAAAGATTAAGGGTATTACAGAAAATAACTCAACCCACCGAGGAGGAAAAGAAAGAATTGACAAGTCTATTTGCAATACTTTCGGCAAGACTATTGGCATCGACAAGATATGGATTTTAATTCAAGTTTTTCATTTTTTTTCTTAAATAAATGGAGGAGAGAGTGAAGGCATTTCTAAGGATTCTTTATGTTTTAAAAATCAAGATTCAAATGTGCATGTTGGAAACTAAAAAGGTTTTTGCACTCTGCAGGAATTTTTCTCATAAATAAATGAGTTATTGTCTCAAATGTAAAAAGAAAACTAATACTAAAAATATTTCATATATTAAAAGTAAAAATAACAGGGTTATACAAAAAGGTATATGTTCGGTGTGTGGTTCAAAAAAAATCAATTTATCTCCCAACACAAACTAGGAGGAGATATCCAAAAGTTTTTATCAGGAAGTAAATTTACAACTACTGGAATACCAGGGGAATTACATCTTCCAGGGTATTCTTTCTGTGGCCCAGGCACAAACTTGGATAAAAGATTAGATGAGGCAGACAATCCTAAATCCTGGAGTAAGCCTATCAATAGAGTTGATGAAGTGTGCATGAGACACGATATTGATTATGGGAATACCACAACGTTGGAAGAAAAGCATGAAGCCGATAGACAAATGTTGTATAATTTGTCTCTGATACAAAATCCAACCTTGAGAGAAAAAGTTGATCGGTTCATTGTGAAGAAGATGATCAGTGCTAAATTGAAACTTGGACTTGGAAATTCAAAAACTTATAGGCTCTAATGATGCCATTAAGACTGAAGAGCAATTAGCTGATGAATTACATAAACCAATATTCACAAAGTTTCAGAGAAGGAAAGTTTATTCCAAGGAAGTAGATTATATCTGGTCTGCTGATTTGATTGAACTCAATAATGATAAGGGGTACAAGTATGCTTTAACCGTTATTGATTTGAGGAGTAGATATGCGTGGGTTGTACCATTAAAAAACAAAACAGGTAATACTCTTATGTTAGCCTTCCAACAGATATTTAATAAAAGTAAGAGAAAACCTAAAAAATTGTGGACTGATGAGGGTAGGGAGTTTTATAACAAGACATTTATGAATTTTCTAAAAAATAACAGTATTACATTATACAGTACCTTTAATGAAGGGAAGGCAGTTGTTGTTGAACGTTTTAATCGTACCTTAAAAGAGAGACTATATAAAAAATTCACACAACTCGGTTCACAACAATGGTCATCTTTTATTCAAGATATTGTGGATAAGTACAATGACACGATTCACACGTCAACAAATATGAAGCCATCAGAAACATTTACAAAATTAAAATATGAAAAAGAGATTAATGTCAGAAAACCTAAGTTCAAAGTTGGTGATATCGTAAGAATATATAGGTGGAAATCTCATTTTGAAAAAGGTTATACGAAAAGATGGACCAACGAGCTTTTTAAAATTGTTGATGTAATAGATACGGTTCCTTGGACTTATAAGATATATGATTTGGAAGGGGAAGAGATTTTAGGTTCATTTTATTCACAGGAATTACAAAAGACAAAGATAAATTGAAATTTTTTGACTCCGCCCCTTTTTGGCTCCACCCACACAAGCCCCCGCCCACACAAGCCCCGCCCACACAAATCCCACACAAACCCCACCACACGCCCCCCACAAGCTCCAATAAATTGAAATTTTTGACTCCGCCCCTTTTGACTCCGCCCACACACGCCCCTCCCACCGAAGCCCCGCCCACACAAACCCCACACAAGCTCCACACAACCTCCACACAAAAACTCTACACAAGCTCCAAACACACAAAGCCCACACAAGCTTCACCCTTATTCATCATATTCACATAATTAGTGATTAGTTAATTAGTTTACCACACACACAAGATGTTTAGTTAATTAAAAAATTATCCAGCCATCCACACAAGCTCCACTCATCCACCCATCCCCCATCTCTCCACCCATCCATTTATCCACATAAGCCTCATCCACATTCACCCCTCCCACACAAGCTCCACCCACATAAACCCCTGCCCATATAAAACCTGCCCACATAAACCCCTCCCACATAAGCCCTGCCTACACAAGCTCCACACAAAAACTCCACACACATAAACCCCTCCCACACAAGCTCCACCCACATAAACCCCCGCCCACACAAGCCCCACCCACACAAGCCCCACCCACACACACCCCGCCCACACAAGCCCCTCCCACACACACCCCACCCACACAAGCCCCCACCGAAGCCCCGCCCACACAAGCCCCGCCCACACAAGCCCCACCCCCCTCCTCCCCCCTGTGCCCCCCCACCTTTGACCCACCACCTCCCTCATCCCACCCCCACCCTTCCCCACACACACACATGGGGAGGGGAGGGATGGGATGAGGGGGTGATGGGTCATTGGGGGAGCGCACCTACCCCCCCCTACCCCCCCCCCCCTTTACATCTCTTTTATTCTTTTCTTGTAATTCAGAATCAAGTAATTGTAAACAAAACAAATATAATTTATTAATATTGAAAATATTAAATATTCATTTGCGAGAATGTACAATCTTTCCCAGCAATCTTCTTCAGATGCCTTGTGATTTCGAAACTCAGACACCATATTCTGTTTTGAAACAAAAAGTGGATAATAATTAGGTTCTATAAAGATAATTACATGGTAATATGAATAAGCCTCGTTGACCACTGAATTAACACACCAGGAGCCTGTCATCCTTTCAAGGTCAATAAAATGAATTCCAGTGTACTGACAAAACCACGTCCAAACTAATGATGCAACCAACATAAGGCGACATTCTAAAGAGAGAGTGATATTAATAATAATTCAGAAATATTTACCTCCAGAAAATCATGTGTTGTACGAGTGATATTAATAATAATTCAGAAATATTTACCTCCAGAAAATCATGTGTTGTACAAGATTGCTTCAACAGCTGATGTTGTGCGATAGTGCTGAAAAAAAAAATAAGTCAAGGGTATAGATGAAGAGACAGACAGGGAAAGCAACACACACACACACACACACACACACGCACACACACACATACACACACACATAGACACACACACACACGTGCCTCACCATTGGTTTAATTCATTCGAGATCAGAGACCAGTCATTATAAATCATTGGCCTCTTCAATAAGAGCAGAGAGAGGTAGGTAGAAAGACAGACAGAGAGAGAGGCACACACACGTGTCTCACCATTGGTTTAATTCCTTCGAGATGAGAGGACGTGATAAGACTTCATGCCACTCATTGAAAATGTCTTTCAATTCTCTTCTAAAATCATTGATCTCTTCAATAAGAGTATTAATTTCATGAACCACGTCGTGATATGTGAACTCAATTTCTTCCAATGCCCTGTCAGGGAAAAAATATATATATATCAGAATTATCATGATTTAATTAATAATCATTTGCTTCATCGTTCAAAGAGAAAAGCATACACAAACTTACCAACTCTGTAGTGGGCTGTTGGCTTCATCGGAAGAAATATCGTCCATGCCTCAGTTGTAAAAATGAAATCCCGTCTGGCAGAAACTTTGTCTGGCGAACCGCTTATAAAGCAACGATGAGGAAATTGCTTAATCATTGGGTGTGGGCACAGGAAATGACAAGCTTCTCTTAATGATCTCATCTGGCCACCGCCCGAGTTGCAAATCGTTTTTGGACATAAACCACGCCATAAAAGTTTTGATTCAAATGTTTTCAGTTCGTGTTCTGAGATAAAATATAAACACGAGACCTTGTCTCACAGAATAGTTCCTATTTTTTCACAGCATGACAGTCCAAAACCACTTCCTCATTCACACAGCACGGCCGTGTCAAAAACACTTCCTCATTTTCACGGCATGAACTGAAAACATTTGAAACAAAACTTTTTTCTGGCATGGTTTATGTACAAAAATGATTTGCAACTCAGGAGGTGGTCAGATGAGATCATTAAGAGAAGTTTATCATTTCGTAATGGCACAAAAGGGGTATCTTAAAAAATATAAAGATTCAAATGTTTTGTTTTTCAATATTTTAGATGGGGATTATTGTGCAAAGAAAATTAAACTATTGAAGGAATTTGAGAATGAACAAATGTTTATAGGTTCAATGAGTGAGCTAAACAATATGCATTGGTTATTTGATAAAGAGTGTCCCGGGGCTTAGGCGTTTCAGATATTTCTTTCGAATCACCTTTAACAAATCTTTATCTTGTTGTATGGGCTATTTGAATAGAGAGCCCCTAGGTTAAAAGGGAAATAAAAAAATGACCGTTTTTACAGTCATTTTTCCCTGCTGTGCAGGGGTTTGGCTTTTCTTGAGGCAATGTTTTATGGCCGGATGCCCTTCCTGACACCAACCCTGGTCGCCTCTTACGACACACAGGGATACGGTACACCTATTCTAACCGGGGCATACACCGGGACCAGTACACTGGCACTCATTTCGCCGACCTCGGAAGGATGGCAGGCTGAGTCAACCCCCTGGTGTTAATTCAGCAGCCAACGGGATTTGAACTCAGGACCCTGGGATCCCAAGCCGCCACCCTAACCACTAAGCCAACACCAGGCTCCAGGTTAAAAGGGGAGACAAATAAATATACCTTGGGCTAAAAAGGGGATTTATTTTTTCAGGGAAAAAAAAAGAAAAATTTCATGGCTGAAAATCCCGCTTTCATTTACATGGGGAAGAGTGACCCAGAACCAATAATCTTTCCTTACTTATATATATATATTTTTTATATATATATATATATATATATATATATATATATATATATATATATATACACATATATATATATATATATATATATATATATATATATATATACACATATATATATATATATATATATATATATATATATATATATATATATACATATATATACACATATATATATATATATATATATATATATATATATATATATACACACATAT
>NC_140975.1:48703863-48723863 GCF_056783735.1 Eptatretus burgeri | reverse complement strand
AGTGAGGGAGTGAGGAGGGGTCGGGGAGCAAGGAGAGGGGAGTGAAGAGAGGAAAGAGAGAAAACAGAGATCAAAGAGAAAAGAGCGAGAAGGAGAGGGAACAGAAAGAACAAAGAGAGAGAGACCTTGTCAACAGGTGGCGCCGACCACTCATCCACCCTGATTGGGGATCTGATACACATATTTACGAGGCTTGTCTCCCTAAATAAATCCATGAAGTAAATTTTGATATTTTTGGTCATTCGTTGGTGTGGTTTTGTGAGAATATTCATACATGTAAATCTTCTTCTTCTCTTCTTCTTTCGGCTGCTCCCGTTAGGGGGTCGCCACAGCGGATCAACCGTATGATCCGCATAATGATTTGGCACAGGTTTTACACCGGATGCCCTTCCTGACGCAACCCTGGTCACCTCTTACGACACGTGGATATGGTACACCTATTCTAACAGGGGCATACACCGGGCCCAGTACACTGGTACTCACTTCGCCTACCTCAGAAGGATGGCAGGCTGAGTCAACCTCCTGGTGTGTATTAATTCAAGCGGCCAACGGGGCTTGAACTCAAGACATTTTGGATCCCAAGCCGCTACCCTAACCTCTACGCCAACACCAGGTATTCAACACCAGGTATTCATATATGTAAATGTAGATGTTAATTTCTAGATCTATTTATAAATGCTTGACATGATCTATGAAAAATGCTTTACAAAGTTCACTTTCCCTGAAATGAAGGGACACAACGTATATGTGGGGCCACATTTGTCTGGATGCATTGGTGTCAGCAAATGTTCAGGTCAGAGTACAATGTTGTTACAAAAATAAAAATAAAAAGTCAGTCAGAGACTTGGTTGTTCTAAAGTCATACCCAATTGAAAAGTCACAGCCAATTTTTAGTGGCACTCTTGAGGCTAAAGATTTTTGGAGTATCAATTAAATGAAAATTCCCCGTGCACAAAAGTGAACAAAAGTCCCCTTTTCCAGAGCCATGACTATTATTTTTAGCTCTCATCATTCTGCAATTAAAGTTACCAAGAACAGTTCAACTTTTAGGACTCAGCTTATATAGCATATCTTTTACAAAAGCTGAATTGCACACAAAATTCTGACCCTTGGTGAAGCATCAATTATATCGTTAAAACTAGAATGACATTCGGGAGAGCGCAAGCCTCTGCCAAGCGAAACAGTTTACATTGTGCATCCCACTGATCGGCCAGTTCTGCATCTGGTCCTGAACCAAAATATATAGTACAGCAGATAAGCTCTCATATTTTAACAAATTGTACATTTTATGAAAAAAGCATGAAATTGCTGGCATAGTTAGGTCATACCATAATGTTTATTTTCAGATGTGGAGGGAAGTCAGATTTGACCTCTGAGGGGACAGTGAGAGGTCAAATCCAAGATGGCCACTAGTCACCTGGGTCTAATGTTCAAACGTCCTTAATTTTGGAACCAGACTGCGCAGAAAAACATTTACGGTGTCATTTCCAACTAAATTGGGGATGCCCATTCATTTGGTGATACCTTTGAGAATGTCAGAATTCAAGGAAATGAATTTAGGTCAAGGTAAACATTTATCACAATATAAGCAATCAGTTGAAATTTGCAAATGAATACCGAGTGGTGTCATTGTGGCGAATTTAGTTATTCAGCCCCTCAGAGGGTGTGCTTGAGGTGGATGTGGTGCAGTTAAGTATTGTGTATATCCATGCTTAGACTAGCTGGGTATAGATGCATTATCTGTAGAGTTCTATGTTTTGTTGACCCTTACCAATAAAAAAGGTTCTGGTGGGGCTGGACAAAGGAAACAAATGGGTGGCAGCCGCCTTGGACCACTCTCCCCGAAGCATCAAAATTGTGCCATGAATTGATCCGCTGTCGCTGTGAGAATGGCACACTTGCACTGTCCAGTGCATCCTAAGCTGCGCTCAAGTGCACTGCACTGTGCTTCTGTTCTGGAGGCTGTTAGATTTTGATTATTACCATCATCATCATTGCTATTAATAAAGTATTAAATACACTAGCAGCATGGGATATACTGTTAATTTTTTTTGTATTATTATCCCTATAGTGTCAAAATGGAAGCGAAGTTTCACTATATTGCATCGGCCCAATCCATTGTCTTTACCAAAAGAATGTCCAAAAGTTTTTAACGTAATTTGACCTTGATCGAAATGCATTTCCTTGGCTCCTGGCGATCTCAAAAGTATCACCAAATGAATGGCGATTCCAAACTTAGTTGGGAATGACACCTTAAATGTTTTTTTTACACTGTTTAGTTCCAAAATTAAACGCGTTTGAACATTAGACCTGGTGGACTGGCGGCCATCTTGGATTTGACTTCTCACGGTCCTCAGAGGTCAAATCTGACTTCCCTCCACATCTGAAAATAAACCTTTTGGTATTCACTATGTCAGAAAATTCATGCTTTTCTCGTGGAACGCACAATTATTGTGCTTATCCGCTGTACTAATAATCGTCTTGTTCTTGTCACCCAACCAACTCATCCACCAAGTTTTGTCAAAAACCGTCCATAACCTTTTGAGATATCCTGCTCACAAACAGAGAGACGGGGTGAAAACAATCTCCGTCCACCTTCAGCGACGGAAGTAACAAAACCTTTACATGCGTTTTCCTATTGTCCAATCATTGAGCGATAATAAAACAATTATACTTCCATGAAAGTAGCTTTGCCCAACAATATCGAGAGACAGTGTGGAAACTGTGATCCTCCAATGAGTAGTTATAGTAAGAGAAACATATACTGTAAATCATTGTTGATCAGATAAAAACTTGCATCCCAATCTGGCAAAAGAATATATTTCATTTAAAAAATGTTTTTGTTTTTGTTTGGGGGGGGGGGTTAGAGTGAGTTGCAGGGATAAAGAGTGCAAGACACCCAAGAACATTTGTGGCTGGGTTTTGTATTCTTCAGTCACCATTGATCAGGAAGGCTTTCAGTTAATGTCTTTAAATAACTTAGGTGTTGCTCAGAACTTTGCAATCTCAGACAGAAGCAAATGCACAATTCAAATCACCCAGCTGAGCAAGACAATCATGCTGGATTATTGAAAAATGTGTTTTCAAAATTGAAAGAAACATATCAATTTATATGCACTTGGTGACTATAACAAATTTCTAAACTATATATGCTGATTTTAAGCATGCAGCTTTTGACCTTTTAAGATAAAGATTTGACCTGGTTCTTGTCTTAATGAATCAAGCTCTACAATTGGGTTAACAATTAGAAGCAAAAAAAGCATTAAAGAATAAGTAGAAACTATATCCGCAGTAGCAGTGCAACCAAGTTATTTTTCACATAAGAAAGGGATTTCCCTGAAGGTAATAACTACCATTCAGTTATCAATTATGCCTGTATGGTAAGGGGGTTGTCAATTCAACCTAAACTGTTGTAGGTAAGAAAAGAAAAAAAAATCTTTTTTTTATTTTTATTTAATTTAATTCAAAGACAACAATTACCTCTGTTGAAAACACATTACCATCATCACATCCATCCTCTCCATTTTATAAGTTGATGCGATGTAACTGAAAAGTTCAATCAAACAAAAAATTTGAAAAGATATACATCACCTGAATAATATTACTCCATGTTATTGGAGGATTTAATAGAATCAACAGCTGCTGCCTATAACTGTCGCTTCAAGAAAATTATACGACACTAGAATACTAATTCAGTTCAGGCACAACAGTTCTTTGTCATGTTAGGTAAAAGGAGATCAGACATACAGTAGGTGCCAACTTAACAACCATTTTCTGTCCTGTATAGCTGCCAGTAAGTGGGATGGCTGCATCAACTTAATTATGCACATCACCATAACTTACCATGACTGCACCTGGCTGCAACAAGATGGGAATCGTACATCCAGCATTCAAACCACCCTATGTATTGTTCAAACAGTCTCAAACATCAACCTGATTTGACCATTCATGTCATTGTGAAGTCCAGTAAATTAATCATGGAGAGTTGTGAGCAATTTAACACATCATGAATGGAGCCTGGTGCAAGAACAGGAGGTGCACATTTTTTTATGGGGGCAAGAGACCCATTGCCAGAACGAAGCAGAATAAGTTACAAGAGACTTCTTGTGATGGACAAAGTTGCCGACCTAATCACTTGCTTGGCTCTTCAAGGTCGACTTTATAATTGCAATTTTAAACATCACTGTCATTAATGTTTCCAGTCTAGTTATCCATCGTGACCAGTTCTAAGGAAGAAACCATGGCATTTTTCTCTGCAGTGCAATTCAGGTTAGAGATTTCTCACTTTAAGTGACCACATTCACCGCATTCAGAGCATGTCACAGTTGTGGCATAAACAATCACTCATAAAGAGAAATAAAGGATGTGAAGACAAAGTAATATGAAAAGCAGTAACATTCTTGCTCATTATCATTAATACTACCACAAGAAAACTTTAAAAAGTCTTCGATAGTCATCGTGGCAAGGCAAGGAGACCACAAAAATCCTTGAAAAAGCACTGCCATCTTTTACCAAAGCAATATTCTCACAAATTTGCAATAATCAAAAAAGCGAAAACATTTTTGAATTATATTTTATCACATGGTGAATAATGGAGTGAAACTTCAGGAAACGTTATATATATACATATATACATATATACACATACACATACATATATATATACACATACATATACATATAAATCGACTCTTCACGTGCTCTTCTCGCCAAAGAAAGCTGCATAAAGCAACCACGAAAGGCTACACAAAGTAAGCACTTTGCTGTTTCAAACAATTCCCATAGTTCCTCCACGCAACATCATATATATATATATATATATATATATATATATATATATATATATATATATATATATATATATATATATATATATATATATATATATATGCCAAATACTCAACAGATTTGACATGGTGGTTATACACATTTAAAACAAATTCTGAGTTAGAATTCACTCATGGCATTATTGCAGTGTAGTACAGCTATTCCACCATTAAAAAGAAACGATTCCACTATATTTTATGTCCCAAGCTCCTTGAAGGAGTTGCAAGGCCCCCCAATTACAAATCATGAACGTTTCTGTGGTCTGAGAACCAACCCTTGGCAGGATGTCACTGCCTGGCAAGAATTTGTAATTTTGCCAGGGTGCCAGTACACAATGCAGTTCACTCATCAACACTCTGGGACATGGCAACCTTTGTTTTTCTCTTGTGAAACACACTCTAGGAACTTTAACTTCCACCACCAAATGTTAGCAGAAAAAGAAAAAATGAACACCCAGGTTAAGTTCCCTCTGAAGGAAAGCACACTCATTCTATAACTGCCTGCAAAAGCATCAGGGTTAGTTGATCGTTCGATTGAGAATTGAACCCAGACGAGGCAGTTTAAAATCAAATATGCTGCCTTTGAGCTCTCCTGCCAGTTCCAAAATATTCTATACTGTACCAAAGTCAAAAACCTGTATCAACAAAGTAAAAAGAAACAGGAAAATAGTGTAAAAGTTAAAGATGCGTTGTATTTTGTTAACTAAGATATCTTGGCAGAACATTGTGGGGAGACAGAGATAAGGAGAGAGAGATGAAGATAAAGAGATAAATAAATGGCTATAAAAAGAAAGAAAGACAGACAGAAAGAGAGAAAAAGGCCAGAGAAAGGGAAAGCTAGAGAAAAAGAGAAAAATACAGAAAGGCAGAGACAGAAAAGGAAAATAATATAATGCATTGACCACTAATAGAAAAGATAACCAGAATTGCTGCACGAAGATAAACCATACATTCTAAATGGCCATAAATAATTAGTTTAGCTTATTGAATGCTTGGTAATAGGATTAGAGTTACAGAGAGTGAGAAAGACCAAAGATGGAGACTGATGAGTGAAAGTCGACAATATCAGAATTTCAGCATTGGTCAGGTAAATATACTTATGGCCTTAAAGACAAAGTAACCTGCACACTTTATCACACCTGAGGTATCATGAAGCACAGTGAAGAAGGATTCCTCATTTGCATACCTAACACATCATCAGTGACAGAGTCAATTCACATAAATTTGCATTAACCATTCAATGGAAAGATAAAGCAGATGCTATAAACTCAACCAAAGAGAAAGAGACAGGGAAGGATACTTGCAAGACATGTATGACTAAAGGCAAACAAAAGTGACAAAATTCAAGTCATGTCGATGAATACAAGCTTGCAACATAATTCTTCGATTATACTTTTCTCAGAGGCAGAAAGCAATGGCAAATTCAAGCAACAATATTATGTACATAATGTAGCCTTGACAGACACATAAAGAAACAAGAAAAAGGAATGAAGAGATAGAGGTACCATACCTTGATCACCAGGCATCAGGTTACGCAGACCTTAAAGAAAAGAAAGAAAGAGCATTTCGAAGGAAGGCAGATAGAAAATGCAAGTATTTCGAATGTCACCAAATCCAACTCATCTCCTTTATCAACATCATCAAAAGACTAAACTAGTAACTATTGTATTGAATGCTTATATTATAATCAGTGCTATTATCCACTTGTCAATTATCTATACAATAAAAGAGGCGTTTGTGTGTGTCATTGAAAGTGTGTGTCATTGAAAGCCTATCCAAACATTTTTCTCAGAGATGGCTAAACATATCTTCATCAAACTTTCAAAGGTTCATCAGTGAGGGCCTGGGAGTGGTTTAGTAAAGAAACAATTTTGAAAAATTTGAAAAAAGTTTTATGTTTTTGGATTTAAAAAAAAAATTTCATCGCTCAATGTCCTGCTTAGCCTTTGCAGCTATGTGAAAGGTAATATTAAATGATGCCCGACCCTATTCCTCAGTGGGTGTAGGGAAATATTTTAGGTACTTAGGGGAGAAAAAAAACTTATTTCTTCGAAATGCCAACACAACATGCAGACATGAATGACACTGCCAAGGCAAGTGAATGTCTCTGTGACCTCAACATCCCACCACAGACAGGTGCAGACAGGATAGCAGCATCCAATATGTCATTGAAAGCCTGGTTTTTAGTCTTGACCCAGGACACCGGAAATCCCAGTGGCCCCGACTCCTCATTCAATGCCTTGAAGGCCCCCATAAAGATGTCTAGGGTCTCCCCGCAAAGATTACCGCTTCATCTGTGAAATCAACATCAGAAATCCTGACAATCCCAAACGATGCACCTCACCTCATTTCTCTCTGACATCATACATAAAAAAAATCCAGTCCGTGTAGGTGTTGAAAAGTTTGGTGCCAGTACACACCCGACGAACCCCAGGAACAACTGGAAATAACTCGGAGATGGAACCACCACACCTCACAGCATTCTCTATACCAGTGTATAGTTCAGATATCAGATGTGTCAGCTTTGGTGACATCTCATAGAGATTGAGAATCCTCCAGAGGGCATCCCAATTCACTGAGTCGAATGCTTTGGAGAGATCAACATCGGCTGCAAGCAGCCCCTGCTGAAACTCTCTCTGCATTTGGTGAGGACCCAAAGAGTAAGGATATGGTCAATCATTGACCTCTTTGGGATAAAACGAGACTGCTCTTGGTGCTGGTGCTCAAGCAGATGGTGGCGAACCTTGTCAATAATTATCTGAGCAAATACCTTGCCCAGCACTGAGAGCAGATACACCTCAAAGTAGTTTTTGCAGCCCTGATAATCATCATTCCCTTTCCAGAGAGGGGCAACAAGGCCCCTCTTCCAGTTAATTTGGATGATGCCTGTCCTTCAACCAGAGCACAGATCTGCATGCAACGACGTGAGTACAGCATTTCCACCAGCCTTGAGAAGTTTAACATGGATGCCAGAGATCCCACGAGCTTTGCTCCCTCTCAACTGGTCCACTGTAGCCAGTGTTTCCACAAACAAAGGTGGTTCAAACTTGATTGGAGGCTCAGAAATAGGGAGAGGAACACTCCTGACATCCAACTCAACAGCTGATAGGTCATTCAGGTAAAACCACTCAAAGTAACCAGCCCAGTGGGCCTTCACCTCAGCCTTCTACCACCCTCTGCTCTCACTGCATTACACTGAGGGATGGGCTTGGAGAAACGCAATGCACAAATTCCTCTGTAAGCAGGATGAGATCACTTGACCACAAGAGATGCTCTGGATAAGGAGGCCTATGTGCGAGGAATTTTTGAGGGAGTAGTAAGACAGTGGTCTCCTTGGGTTACATGAGGCGGTCCGTTTGGGTGGGTGCCTGGAATGTCCTATCCCTAAAAGAGGATGATCACCTGTCTCTGTTATCATCTGAGCTCAAGCATTTGGATATCGGTATTGCAGCACTCTCTGAGCTTCAGAGACCGGATTGCGGCGAGATCATGGTGGGTGGTTACACCTACTATTGGTCTGGTCCGCAGATGGTTACCATGCTCAAGGAGTTGCTGTAGCTGTGTCCAATAAGCTGACTCCAATGATAATTGAGTTAACACCGGTCAACGAGCGTATTATGAGACCAAGGATTCGTCACTCCTTGGGTGTCATTTCCCTGGTCTCTGTAAATGCTTCGACTGAGGAGAGTGATCTCGCCGTAAAGGACACATTCTATGCCACACTGGAGTCTCTGGTTGATCAGTGCCCCATACAAGATACTCTTCTGGTGTTGGGGGATTTCAATGCATCAATTGGAACTGATGGGGATGTTTATGAGACATGTGTTGGTCCCAATGGGGTCCCAAAGAGCACTAAGTTCCTTGACTTTGCAAGAAGTCATGGGCATAGGGTGGCTTGTTCATGGTTTCAGCGCCCACAGGCTCATCGCTGGACTTGATATTCCAGCGCTGGTGGTGTGGCAAAGGAGATTGACTATGTGCATGCTGATGGTTGCTGGAGGATAATCCAGAATTGCCAGGTCTACCGGAGTGCTCAGTTCCTCAATACTGACCACAGGCCTGTTGTAGCAACTCTGAAGTTGCAGCTTAAATCGACGAGAATGGTACCATCACAGTCTATGCTGGTTGCTGGCAAGTTCAAGCATGAGAGGGTAGCTGAGTAGTTTGCGAACAGGCTGAGTGGAGATTTGAGGGTCTGGGTGCTTTGGGGGATCCTGAAGAGTGGAGTGCCTTCAAGACCACCGTTCTTGATGTTGCTGGTCTATGTCTTGGAACTCACCATCAGACGAAGAAGAATTTTGTCTCTCAAGCGACGCTGGATACAATTGACCAGAGTCGCAGGGCCAGGCTGAATGGCAGAGCT
Organism: Eptatretus burgeri; assembly: GCF_056783735.1. Taxonomy (NCBI): domain Eukaryota; kingdom Metazoa; phylum Chordata; class Myxini; order Myxiniformes; family Myxinidae; genus Eptatretus; species Eptatretus burgeri. The sequence goes on along the minus strand of NC_140975.1, from coordinate 48,714,674 downwards.
GAGCTGTTCAGGGAGCTGAGGCGTAAAACTGTACGTGCACCAAGGGTGGATAAGATGGTCTATGTGCGAGGAATCTGTGAGGGCATAGAGCATCACCTGTGGTCAGGTGATTCTCGTCCCGCTTACAAGGGAATTCGCGCATTGCATTCGTCCAAGCTAATCCCTCAGTGTACTGCAGTTAGAGCAGAGGGTGGTGGGTTCTTGACAGAGGAGTCCGAAGTGAAGGCCCGCTGGGCCGGTTACTTTGAGCAGCTGTACCAGGCTGCTCCACCAGTTGTCGAGTTGGATGTCAGGGGTGTTACTCTCCCTTTTACTGACACTCCAATCAACTGTGGTCCATTTTTGTTTGTGGAAACACAGATGGCGGTGAACTGGTTGAAATGGGGTAAAGCTCCTGGGAACACAGGTATCATCCCAACTGACTGGAAGAGGGGCCTTGTTCTCTCTCTCTGGAAAGAGAAGGGTGATCGCCAAGACTGCAACAACTCCTGAGGGGTGATGCTGCTCTCAGTGCCGGGCAAGGTCTTTGCTCGGATCATTCTTGATTGGGTTCGCCACCATCTGCTTGAGCACTAGCATCCAGAACAGTCAGGCTTTACACCAAAGAGGTCAACGATTGACCCTATCCTTGCTCTTCTGGTCCTCACCAAACGCAGACAGGGGCTGCTTGCAGCCCATGTTGATCTCTAGAAAGCATTCGATTCAGTGAATCGTGATGCCCTCTGGAGGATTCTTGGTCTTCGTGGGGTGCCACCAAAACTGATCTATCTGATGTCTGAACTGTACTCTGGTACTGAGAGTGCTGTGAGATGTGCTGATACCATCTCTGACATATTTCCAATTGTTACTGGAGTTTGTCAGGGGTGTGTACTGGCCCCCAAACTTTTCAGCACTTGTATGGACTGGATTCTGGGGAGAATGTCGGAGAGATCAAGTTGCGGTGCATCGTTTGTGAATGTCAAGATCTCTGACCTTGATTTCGCAAATGATGCAGTCATCTTTGAGGAGACTCTGGATATCCTCTGCAGGGATATTAGACAATTCCAATATTTCCTGAATGCAAGTACGACCCAAGACTGGTATAAAATTTCAAATTATTTGCACTTCCTGAAAAATGTATAACAATATAGTATAGGGATATGAAGAGCATTTTTGAAATCATGCCAATCACCTTTTGTTTTTACTTTTGCTTCATGGCCAAAGTAATAGAATGATATATTGGCTTTAAAAGTTCCTATTTTTGAAAAGCTCCTTTGTCAAAAATTGTCTTTTCATTTCAGACAGATCATTTATAAGAGGATGTTGCTCTTAACATGAGGATGAATTATAGTCAACAAATATAATTCATTAGATTTTATGACAACCGAGTTGAGTCACACTACTCAGGAGGAAAGTGCATTAACAATTATATTTATGCAATGTCTAAGTGTTCAAGGAGGAGCTTTTACTTCTATCATATATTGCACAAGGACAGGAGAAAATTTCAGTGCACTTTCATCAAAATGTAAGAGCATTTGTTGACAATGGATGAATCAACACAGCAGATCTGGCATTTGATCATTTGATTCATAGGATCATGAGGTAAGAGCTCAAACAAGAAAAATAAATCAATAAATAAACAAATATGAAGAGGTAAAACAAAGAAACAAAGAAAATCATGCATTTTTTAAAAAAAAAACAGTGAGAAGCAAGCAAGGAAGAAAAACAATGTATTATTTTGCTTGTATTTTGGCGATACTCTGCAGATGCTGACCATCACGATAATCAACGAGAGAGTTCATCGAACACATTACCCCATGCAGTGTTCAAGTAAATACAGTACATCAATTTAGATTAAAATAATAATTTTATAAGGACGTTCAAAAAATTCCGTAAGTTAAGGCTATTGAAGCAGTTTTTATCGATTACCTTTAAACACCACCTCATTTAACATGTCCAAGTACTGAAAAACTCGATGTTTTTGGAAGTAATAAAGAGCCAACTTGTGTTACACAGAGTTGAAGTGTATAATTCAATTAAAATAAAATAAAGATTGTAAAAGTCATATAAATAAATTCATTCCAATATTTACCACCAAAAATGAATGCAGCGGCTATAATACTACCCTATCGACACACATTACATGAGTTATTTGTGCTTGTTGTTTGGGTCCTGTGGGGGAAAAATTTATATTAATGTATTTTAAATTGTAACAAATGGAGTTTCAGAAATGTAACTTTTATGCTGCAAGTTGAATTGGCTGTCATTTCTGGCCAAAAGACTTTTGCCCTAAATGATAAGAAATGTGTTGTTCTGGAGCAGAGTGACCAAGCTGATAAATGAACCTTTGCTTAGAAAATGTACGAAGTGGCTTTTGTCTAAAGGACACGTCTACAGTCTGGGTGAATATCCCCCAACCTCTCTCTCATGGAAGTATAAATATTTTGAAAGGCACATTGTTCTCAGTACGAGCACGTGAGGAAGTATAGTTTCTCAGTGGCTCGTACTCCTTGGAACTGACCAAGTACCAAGTTAGAATAAAACTCTCTGATGTAATGTAGAAGTGAATTGAATCGGGTTGGTCTAACTGTTAACTAAAGTAAGAATAAATGAAATAGAACCAAATAATATTGCAATCAATGGGGATTCTTAAGTTCATTGTACAAAGGTGAGAAGTGTATGGTGTATAATTAGGAAATAAATTGTTTCACAAGGAAGGACTTGTGTGGACATCAGTTTTATCAGTGTCGATAGGGTTTTTGTAGGGTTTTATAATCAAATCGGACAAACGTTAAACTCTGTCTGAAGTCAAATAGGATTCCACAATCGACCAGTTAGAATCCTTCAGGAGGACAACGATCACAACAAGGTGGGTTTAAAAAATCCACATCAGTCCTTTATGACATCCTTAATAACAGTGTTTCCAGTTTCAAATTATTTTCAAGTTTGTTTGACTGCCAGGCAGGCAGAGTGTGAAAACATTATCTCACCCTTATCTGCACATTTGCAGGACAAACTTAGAGTGAAAGTACTGCTAAACTGCAGGTTTGTTTTCTGATTTGTGTCAAAATGTAACATTCAATTTTAATTAAGTTGACGTTTGTAGACAGACAGATGGACGGATGGACGGGCATCAACCAATTGTTTAACCACACTTTTCGCTTCGTGGGCACAGGATAATTATCCAAAGTAGCATCAAATAGATTTCCATTTTCGTCAATGTCCACTAGCAGATGCTTTTTGTGGGGACCATCACACCCCTCCACCCCCAACCCTTCCCCCAAGGAAATGGAGGCTATAAGTTGTGCTTTAAAAACAACAAGAATGCAAAGCCAATAAAAGGAAGCGAGCCACGTGACTGTATGAAAGTGGGGATGATTTCATTGTTCACAAGAACGGCATTCTGTAGAACCAGGAAGAACAGTTTACATTTTGTGTCCCACTGAAAGGCCAGATCTGGATCCGGTCCTGAACCAAAATCTAATCGGCTTGTTATTGTCACCTACCCAACTTATCCACCAAGTTTTGTCAAAATCAACCACAATTTTTTGAAATATTGTGTCTATCGTTTTTGGCACAATCTCTCAATGGTGAAGAATCACTTAAAAAAAAAAATGTAAATCCTCGTATCCAGATTCGGATCTTTACCAAAATCGAATCAATTCTTCCTGGTCAAACACCTAACCTATCAACCAAGTTTTGTCCGAATCCATCAACAAGTTTTTGAGATATCGTGCTGTACATCGTTTTTGGAGGCATCTCTCAATGGTGAAAAATCACTTTAAAAAAAATTCATAGGATCAGGATCAGAATCCAGGTCTTCCCCAAAATCGAATCAATTTGTCCTTGTCACACACCCAACCTGTCCACAAAATTTCGTCTGAATCCGTTCACAACTTTTTGAGATATCCTATTCACAGACAGACAGACAAACAGACATGGGTGAAAACGTAACCTCTGTTCACCTTCGGTTGCGGAGGTAACTCGTTGGCTTTCACTTGAAGAAAATACAGGTTACTTTGTACCGTGATGACGTCTGACAGGAGGAAACAGAAGGCACTGGCTGCAGTATCAATGTGAGGATAAAGAGTGTCATCTTTCACATTATGATGACAGAGTGCAGGTCCAGATGAAATAATCATCTGCAGACGTAACACTTTCAGAAAAAATGTTTTGTTTCAAAATATATCTTTATTTTTCCCATGAACAGTCCAGAGATGAGTGAATGGATTGACGTTGGGGACTGTGATCGATGTTGTGAGAAGAGTGTAAAAATTTTCTTGCATTCTCCTCAAAAAGTAAGCAACAGGAGTTTCGAGACTTGTATTTCTTCATTGGAAATTGCCCCAAATAATGCAGTTTGGCCACTCAAGGTAAGAGGCTACAGGAAAGTTTGAAAATGTGAAAGCAAAACAAACTAGAGAGGGGCATTAGAAGAGAACCCAGTGGAGCGCATGCCTCTGCCACACAATGCCTGATTCAAGAGAACACATCAGGCCCAATAAATTCTTGAAATATCAGGCGATATATTGTTTTGAGCCCCATCTCTCAGTGGTGTTGGCTTAATGTTTAGGGTGGTGGTCTTTGGATCCTAGGGTCCTGAGTTCAAATCCTGCTCAGCTGTTGAATTAATACCAGGTGGGGTTAACTCGGCCTGCCATCCTTCCGAGGTCGGCACAATGAGTGCCACCATGCTAGTATTCTGTGTTGGAGTGGCGACCCGTCCAGGATTGTGCCCAATAGTCAAGGAGACTGCTTAAGCAGCACCAACGCTCTGCACAGAGTATGGTCCCAATTTCCTCCTCCTCCTCCTCCTCCTCTAAATGGTGAAGAACCATAATAAAAATTAAATAATCCTCCTATCCGGATACAGATTTGGATCTTCACCAATTTTGAATCAATTCTTCCTCGTCACAAACCCAACCTGTCCACCAAGTTTTGGCTGAATCCAGACAACTTTTTGAGATATCGTGCTATATCTCGTTTTTGGCCCTATCTCTCAATGGTGCAAAATCACTTTAAAAAAAATTCTAGTAGTCGGATTCATATCCGGATCTTCACCAAAATCTAATCAGTTCGTCCTTGTCACACAAACAACCTGTCCACAAAATTTCATCTGAATCCATCCACAACGTTTTGACATATCCTGTACACAAACAAACAAACAGACAGACAAACAGGGGTGAAAACATAACCTCCTTCCACCTTCGGTGGCAGAGGTAATAACAGAAAGAGAACAAGAAAAATAAAACGTCCAATACACAGACAAGTACCAAAATACATTCACAAGAGAGGTGGTGGCAATGCTAAGTCTCACCAGGGTGACCAACCATCACAAAGTCCAAGACAAAAACTAGAATGGCATTTGGTAAAACGCATACCTCTGCCAGGCTGAACAGTTTACGTTTTTAGCTCGCCTGTTTGAACAACAGAGAGCTATAGCGATACCCCTGGCATGAGCGTGAGCGTCAGCATCAGCATCAGCGTGTTAAAGTTTTTGGCTCTATTTCTCATTGGTGAAGAATCATTTAAAAATACCAAATTAAATGATTCTTCAATATGACAGGGTCAAAAACCATATATAACATTATATTTTAAAAAGTTGTTGACAGATGACAAAATTTGGCGGATCAGTTGGTTAGGTGAAAATAACAAGCGGATTCAATTTTGGTTCAGGTCTGGATGCACGTCCGGCCTATCAGTGGAATACAAAACGTAAACTGTTCAACACAGCAGGTGTATGCGTTTTACCCGGTGCCGTTCAAGTTTTCCAATGAAATAGCATCCACATTTCAAAATGAACTCAATTTTTAGCAGCGTCTCGCGTAGCGAACGCGTAGAATTTGTCCTAAGAGAGCTCCGTGTTGTTCTTCTTCTTCATGTTCTTCTTGTTCTTCTTCTTCTGGTGAAGACAAAACCTTTAGGACTCGGCTCTTTTATATACAGGATCCGAATCTCCTTAAATACTAAACACCTGTACACATCCTCGCATTGACGGTGCCTTTTGAGAGCGTCTATCATGAACTTTTAAATATATTTGAACATTTGCTTTAAAGTTTCGAAAAGTTCAAGTTACTATTTAAAGATTATTCCATTTAATGTGTTGTAATTTCGTAAATACACGATTTTCTCGTCATGGACGAGGAGCCTCCATGACGGCTCTCGCTATTGGCTCCATCAAGGCACATGACGAAATATCAGAAGTCATTGTTGTTATTGCCTTTAGGACGCGGCTCTTGGACAGATTTGTCCTTGTTTTCTTTACTAGAGGTCATCATCGAATGGTAAAGGTCATTACAGTAGATCTGCCACAGATTTCAAATGTAGATGACATAAAAATGAACATTTATGCTCAAACAAAAATGTACAAATACGGCTTGGTGCTCGAGGGGTATGATTCTCACTTTGGGCGTGAGAGGTCCCGGGCTCAAATCACGGTCAAGCACAATGAAAATTTTTGGCCTTGTTCTTCAAAAAACAGGCCAGCATGGACACCTGGACTGAAACACCTAATGCTTCCCTCCAGAAACCATAAAAGAAGGAGCCACTTCAACTGCAAAAGTTTGTTGAAATAGGATGAAACTTCAAAGATGTAAGAAGCCGGAATTGACGTTCCTCAAAGCTGCATGGATCATGCGATAATGGGAAGCATGTTACAGGTCGTGAATTCCAAAATGAAGCAGCATGATGGGGAAAAAAATATTTGCATAGCGTTTCGTTCCACACTTGGGATCATGTGTAGTGTAAGGATGTGCAGAGACGGCAAGCTGAGTCTTGCGTCCAAACATTCGTACAGGAGCGATCAAGTTAGAAAGGTCAGCAAAACATTTACTATGAAAATATTTGTAGAACAAATTAAGAGTGACAACTGACCGATAGTGAGAGAGCGGTTGAATTGAGGTGAACCCTTCTCCACTCCGATCGGGTTAACGAGACATTTCTGGAGCCTATCTGGTAAGGATAAGTATCAGGCTGGTGCTCCAGCCCAAATGTGGCAACAATACTCCATAAGAGGATGAATAGTTGGCTTTTTCAGGTGCAAGACATCAGGAGGTAAATACCTCTGTGCTTGATAAAGACAACCAACTTGCTTGGAAGCACTCTTCAGCAATACCAGAAATGCACTTATCCCAACCAAGAAGATGAAGATCAGATAAATTCTGGCAAGGTTGAAGACTGAATATGCACAGAAGTGAAATTGTTTTCATAATGGCATGTGAACACTGAACAAACATGTTCACATTATGGTTGAAGAGGACCGGAACATTTAACAGCACACTCCATCAAAGGAATAAAAGGTTGCCTGAAATGAATGTGCATATAGGCAACGACACCAGCCTACAAATCATCACAGAACGGTTTAATTTAGCACAAATGGTTTTAATAACATATGTGACTATAATTGACCCCAATAAAAGCTTGCGTACATCTTGTCATCTACCAAATCACATGATACAGCTCTCAGTGTGGCAAGTTGCACTATTATTTGACCAGAGCCACTTCCAGTTGATCAAGAGACTGTTGGCAGTCAGGTCAAGTTCTTCTTCAACACCTCCGAACTCCTTAGAGCTATCAATGCATTCGTACACAGCGCAAACAGCACGAAGGAGTATGATTATTCATTTTGACCATACCCCCTCCATCCACTTTATACTCATGGACGCTGCAGAGTGCGAAGGACTGAACAAAAATGGTATCACTGATCAAGATGAAAAAGGAAGAGCCGAGTACTCTCTCACCCAAAACACGTTGGTGTCCTCTCAGTTGTCTAACGCATCTCATCTGGTCTTGCATCCCTACAGTTTCAATCCTCTGCTCTTCTCCAACTATTCCGGGATTGACGCATACATGCAGCAACCCCCTCCCTGTCAACCTTTATAAAAGCACAGACTTTTTGTTCACCTGTACACCTTTCTCAATGTTTTCTCCCTCTCATGGAATTTCCACACTGGTCTATACAACCATGTTCTACTCTCCAACACCTCAAGGTTTCAGCTCACCACCAACTCATATCCATGATCTCTGTTACCCTTCCTAACAACTTCATGACACAAAACTCTTTCTTTCAAACCCTGTTTTAAAGTATTGCAATACTAGAACGAGAAGGGCACTCAGTGGAGCGGATACCTCCGCCCAAGTAATGCCTGGTCCACGAGAACATATTGGGCCCAATACATTTTTGAAATACGATGCTACATAATCGTTTTTGGCCCTATCTCTCAATGGTGAAGAATCACTTTGAAATTAAATAATTCTCGTATCCAGATCCAGATCCAGATCTTCACCAAAATCGAATCAGTTCGTCGTCGTCACACGTCCAACCTGTCCACAAAATTACATCCAGATCCGTCGACAACTTTTTGAGATATCCTGCAAACAAACAAAACGAACAGACGGAGAGGGGGTGAAAACATAACCACCTTCACCTTCAGTGGCGGAGGTAAATAATGGTACCACTGTATACCCATGTTACTGTTGACTACTTCATCCACTGCCTGTTTCCTGTTCTATAATAAATAACTGTAAGTTAAAGAAACATCTGTCAGGATAGACAAATTAACATGCTTCGAAGCAACTCCTACACAATAGTTTCTTGTAATAAGTTTGTCACAGTTCATTATTTTCAACAGCAGACAATTAAACAACCAAAAATCATCATCATTATCATCATCATCATCATCATCATCTTATGGCTGTTTCAATGCTTGCATGTGTAAGCCATGGTTCACCTAATGGCTGCTTCCCAAGCTGCGCGTTCCCTTACTAGCCCTCTTGTTCGGTCTTTAACTCTGAGATCGTCTCTCTGCAACACGTCCCATGTTTTCCTCGAACTACCTCGAGCTCTCCTTCCCATTCACATTCATATTTATACACCTCCTCACACAACTACCTGCCCACATCCTTTCCACACGTCCAAACCATCTCAACCTACCCCTACGCATAACCTCATGAATGCTTTCTATACCTAACCTATCTCTTAATTCCACATTTGCAACAAAAAAAAATTTTAACAACCAAAAATGTGCATCCAAATAAGACGTTCTAGTTTTTACACTTCAACGTGACCTGTTCGATAAGTAAACTGCTTGCACAAATCAAAAATGATCAAGTCACAGTGTAATATGCCTGCTACGTCCAATGACTGGTGATTTTTTGACTGGCACACTTTATAAAATCTTCAGAGGTCTGTTCAGGGAAAGCAGGTTGGAAAATACGAACAATATAATGCTGGAAAATGGGTCATGGTCAGTTTTGTATGGTCGGTAACTTTAGCTGGCAAATTAAGCTCTATTATGAGGGACAAGTAAGACTTCTTGAATGAGCATGACACAAGCCTCATGATGAATCCACTATAGGCTGGTAGTTTCACTTTTAAACACCACATTTGTACACACAGATGTATAATACATACAATGCCCTCCAAAAGTGATGGGAAAGTGAAGTCAAATTTGTTATGATTGTTTTATACTCAAGAAATTTGGACTTAAGATCAAAAGATGAATGAGGCAAGAGTTTAGAAGGTACAGGAAGAGTACAGACGGTCAGCTTTTATTTCCTGGTATTTCGATGCACATATGTTTCACCATTATAAAGCAATAGCACTATTTATGCTCAGTCCCCCAATTTCTGGTAAGCATAAGTGTTGGAACAGGTTAAAGTAGTGTAATAGTTAGTCTTTGGTTGCATATCCCTTGCATGTAATAAGTGCATCGAGCATGCGACCCAATGACATCACCACACTCTTGGTATCTTCATTTGAGATGTTTGCCAAGCCTTTACAACAGCAGTCGTTTTCAGTTTGTTTGGGGGTGGGGGGAATTCGGACTTTAATAGCCTCTTCAGCAAGTGAAATACATGCTCCATTGGATTTAAATCAGGAGATTGACTTGGCCATTAGTGAATTCAGTATTAGCAAACTATTGTTTCAATGCAAAATAAAGGGTTTTGTACAAACCCCCTCATGCCCACGTGTGTACGGTAAGGCACTACATATTCGAGAAGTTTGGTTTCAAAAGAGTTCACTAAAATAAAAGCACACAAATATGACATCAGTTTATAGATATACTATGATTTAAAAAATTATCAACTTCATTGAATATAAATGATGTGTGAATGCCTCTGTAGATGTACCCGGTGATACTTCTGGTCACGCTGATCACGGAAAACAAAAATGAAAATGGACAGTTAGGAAGGGCGGTGTGTGTATATAGTCAATGCGTGTGCCTTCACACACACACACACACACACACACACACACACACACACACACACACACACACACACACACACACACACACACACGAGCCATGGCTGGAAAATTCTCGCACGTTGTCAGCTTCCATTGCCTGGGAGGAAATAGTAATATGAAGGAAGGAGGGAGACAATGCGTGAAAGAATGAGGGAAAGTGAGGGTGTGATGAGAGATGGTAACTAGTGGTAGGGGGGCTTTATCAGAGCCGTCAAAAGTGGTAAACGAATCATGGAAAGTGGTAAATTGCTTACATGCGAACCATCCACAGCATGTGTGAATATTTGATGTTAAAAAATAAATAATTCACAAACGAATTCGGCCTTATCGAGGCCACCAGATCCCACATTTAGACTCACCAAGCATTCATAGGAGACTACTAAAGACGTTTCTTTAATCTAATGGAGAAAAATTAATGATAGCATCCAAGAAGTGGGTAAATAAATAATGTTTGACAAATTTTCGTTTGAAAATAAATATTTGATTTTTACTTGGGTCCTCCATTTTTTTATTTTTCCTGTTGCACAGCTAAGCTCCGCCTCGAGTGGATTGAGGTGCAGGAGCAGCACTCGAGTGTGCTCCG
>NC_140975.1:48638863-48698863 GCF_056783735.1 Eptatretus burgeri | reverse complement strand
ATGGAAAGCAAACCCAACTGAGAGCAATCTCAGTTCTTTCCACAAAGCTCGGAACAAGTGTGTATCTACCCTCAGGAGAGCCAGAAAACAACATCTTTCTCATCTCAAGTCTGAACTCTCAAACCTCTCTCCCTCCTCAAAATCCTGGTGGCGTTTAATCAAATCTGTTTCTGGTTTATGTTCCCCCTCCATCCCCTCCCTTACCTCAAATGGCCGCACTGCTGATTCCACACGTGATAAAGCTGAATGTCTAAACTCGGTGTTTGCAGCTAAATCTTGTGTCCTAAACCCATCACTATCTCTACCCACTTTACCCAGTCGCACCAAACTGTCCCTGGACTCTGTATCCTTTTCTCCTGACAAGGTGGAGAGCTTGCTTTCAAACCTCGAGTCAGATTCTGCAACCGGTCCAGATGGCATCAGCCCACGTGTCCTCAAAGCCTGCTCTTCTGCTCTTGCTCACCCTCTCTCTGTTCTATTCACCCTCTCATTTGCCCAAGGTCATCTGCCATCTGCTTGGAAATCTGCTAACATCACTGCCCTGCATAAAAAAGGTGCAAAAACAGATCCCTATTGTAATGTACTGAAATGGAAGATGCTTAGCAGGCAGACACGAGCGGGAGGACAGTCGAGCCGGGCTGTGTTGTACAAGTGCGAGCGCGAGCGTACTCTGCTCGTGGCTCTCCTTTATTGCGTATTAGCACACTCACGAGCCGGACGACTCCAGCATTACTACGATGCCTCAGGCGGCGCGCACACCTTATATCCCTTGCAGATACGATGACCACCACGACCACTCCCCCCATCATCACGCCGATCATGCATCATCATCACGCCCCTCCCCGTGGGCCTGCAGACTACACCACACTCCTCCCTGCTAAAAGTATGATTATTAAATGATCACAGCATCATAAGCATAAACATAAACCTCGACATAAACAAGGCACCAAAACCGAAAACAGCGAAGTATAATAGCACACCACATCATATAATGTGTCGATGCGAGCGAGTGGAGCAGCAACGGCCAGGTTCCAAAGACGGAGGTGCACAAAGCACCCACCAAATTCTGACCGCGTTACCGATATGAAGCAGCAAAATGAGAAGCACAGCAGCACTACGCAGCAAAAACGCCCCCAGGCGGCCCATGCTGACATGGCCCTCGCCGAGGTCGTGGCGACCTTTCGAGCCAACCTCCCCCGGCACCATCAAACGCCTTCGGCCCACTCCCCCCAGGCAGACCCGACGTAGATAAACATTCCGAGGCCGGAAGCCCGCTGTCTGGAAGCTGTGGCGCCAGCCTTGATCGCCCTTGGCCGGGGGCACTGAACAGCGCCGCTGGCTGCACGCATTTAATGCTCCAAAACAACCCACGCACCACAATCAGTTGAGACGCCAACGCCCGTCCAAACGGCCTTGCGCGAACACAGAGAGCTGCGCTCGCAAGCAGAGGTGGGGGTAACGCCGACCAGGGCACCAGTCTCGGTTCCGAGTCGACCTCTAAGACCCACACGGCAGCTAGATGGGAGCAACTCCATTTAAACCACACTGCAATCATAGGCTCGTTATACATCACTACGAACATCACTCGAAGCATCGCAAACTCACTTTTCCGTACAGCACGGTTTTTTGATAAACCCCCAGCACATGACAAAGCAACTACCTGCGGCCTGGGGAAACTGGAGGCCAATAAACCTTCTTTATTCGCCCCCACATCACATTGATCATAACACCAACTCCATTGACTGATCCCCGCCAAATCCACTTTCACACGAGAACTGCTGGCATTTATTTCAACAACATTAAACTGCATCACTAGAGCAAGGAAAAACACATATGCCATGAACAACAACCCACAACCCACATCACGAGTCCGCTTCTTGGTTGTCGACTCGATGTTGTGACTCGCGACTCCCTTTAACCCCACGGGCTCCCCGCCACCTGTTGAAGCTGCCTGAACAACACCAACGCGCATTGCCTCACGAACACTGCCGAAGCGCGGGAATTCATCAAGAGCGAAGCGCGGGAATTCATCGCGAGAGCTGATATGGCTCTCGCCGCTCCTGAACCGCACATCACTGCCGCCGGCAGCAACGAACGGTCGCTCCCGCTCATCGACGCGGCCCCCGCCACCAGAGCCTCGCCCTCGGTACTCGACGAAGGCCTCGAAGAGAGCACTGGCACATCTGCAGGTACGAACCGGAGATCCAGTCCGAGGTGCGCCAGCCCGTTCCGACCCAAAAGGGTCCGGCTCGCCGGGTCCGGCTCCTGCTCCGGCTCGCCGGCATCGTCATGCCCCGGTGGCAGGCCGATCTCCAGGTCACTGGGGTCCTGCTGCGGTGCCCCTTCGCTCCCGGTGCGACCGTGCTGCGGTGCGCGCCCTCGTCCCACACCGCTAGGCGCGCGAGCACCCTGCGGCACTTGTGCCATCGCGCGGACTCCGGGCTGCGCGACCTGCGGCACTTGTGCGGTCACCGCGTGGACCTCGGGATTAGCCGCCATGCCCCAGCTGGAGCTACTCATTACGTCCTGGCCAGCAATGGCGCGGACATCCGTGAGTGTCTGCTCGACAGATGAAGCAGTCGCGACCGCCAAGTCGAATGTGATGTCGGTCAACCGTAGGATGGCTGCTCGCAGACCAGAAATAAAACGATCTCTGAGCCGTGCCGGACGCTCCTCTGTCGTGAATTTGCACGGCACAGCCGAATGCGATGCGCGGGCAGCACGAGTGGACTCAATTCGACACCCGATCCGTGCCTCGATCACTTCAACCTCCCCTGCCATTGATCTTGTCATCTCCGGATCAATTGGAAGCAGGCTTTGACCCGGGACGGAAGGATCGCTTCGCACACCGCCATCTATGACTGTAACGATGGCCGATGACCCTCGGCCCACACACCGTAGACGACCTCGAGTGCTCAGACCGCCGTCCGAGTGATTGCATTGCAACGCTCGCCCACGACCCGTGCCGCAGACCGTGCGCATGGCCGTGCGTGCCTGGCCCATCGCGATGACCCCCAGACCATCTGCTGTGCCCCGACCATCGAGACCTCGGACATTCTCCAGAGCTTGCGCGACGTTCCACGCCGCGTTCGAGCCGAAACGCGTGTCCTCGACAAAACGAACAGTGAGCGCGGCCGTTGCCCACTCGACGTGGCCGAAGTTGATTCCGACGAAGGCGGGCACGCGTACGTTTGCCGTGCACCGACCCTCTGCCATGCTCGTGCTGGCGAGACCTTTGGCTCCGTAGCTTGGAACCGCAAGGGTCATTTGCCGCCCTGCACACGCCGATCCGAAGATCCTCGTTGCCAACTGTAATGTACTGAAATGGAAGATGCTTAGCAGGCAGACACAAGCGGGAGGACAGTCGAGCCGGGCTGTGTTGTACAAGTGCGAGCACGAGCGTACTCTGCTCGTGGCTCTCCTTTATTGCGTATTAGCACACTCACGAGCCGGACGACTCCAGCATTACTACGACGCCTCAGGCGGCGCGCACACCTTATATCCCTTGCAGATACGATGACCACCACGACCACTCCCCCCATCATCACGCCCATAATGCATCATCATCACGCCCCTCCCCGTGGGCCCGCAGACTACACCACACCTATAACTACAGACCAATCAGCCTTCTCCCAATCATCAGCAAGGTGATGGAATCCATCATCGCTTCAGATATGAAATCCTTCCTCTTCTCCAATGGCTTGATTTCCAATCATCAATTTGGTTTCAGACCAGGTCACTCTACCCTGGATATGCTGCTTCTGCTCTCCCATCAATGGATGGAGGTCCTCAATGCCAGACAGGAAATCCGAGCCGTATCCCTGGACATATCACGTGCTTTTGACACAGTCTGGCACCCTGCACTACTCACCAAACTCTCTTCCCATGGTATTCAAGGCCATCTCCACTCATGGCTCGCAGACTTCCTCTCCTGTCGTAGTCAACGTGTAGCCCTAAATGGAGTTCTTTCATCCCCTCTTCCTGTGCAGGCTGGAGTTCCTCAAGGTAGCGTTCTGGGCCCTGTTCTTTTTCTGGTTTTTATCAATGATCTCTCGGACTCTCTGGAAAATCCTCTATTTCTCTTTGCCGTCGACTCCACCCTCTGCCGTACCATCTGTCACCCCTCAGACCGGCAAGCAGCAGCTTCTTTGCTCACTGCAGATCTGGATAAAATCACAAACTGGTCCAACACGTGGAACATGTCTTTCAATCCAGACAAATCTCACACTTTCACTATGTCTCTTCAAAAGGACTGTTTACAAAACCCCCCCATCCACTTTCTCAACCATCCTCTGGAAGAAGTCTTTTCTTTCAAGCTTCTAGGTCTCACTATCTGCCATGACCTTTCCTGGGAAAGTCACATTTCCAACCTCGCCTCAAAAGCCAGTCGCCGACTGGGAATCCTCCGTCGTGCTAAGTCCTTCCTCGGCCCTCTTGAGCTCCTGACCACTTACAAAGCTTTTGTCTGTAGCCTGATGCAGTACTGCTCTCCCCTCTGGGCTGGTGCTCCTGCCTCCCACCTTTCTCGGCTTAACGCTGTCGAAACCAGGGCATTTAAGATCATCGGCATCTCCCGCAATGAAGCTGAGTCTTTGGGCCTCTCACTCAATCACCGCAGGTTGGTCGGTAGTCTTTCTGTCTTCTACCGACTCCTCTCCAGCCTTGCCCCCCCTGCTCTCTCTGCGATTTGTCCCCACCACATTTCCACAGGGCGCTCAAGGTCCGCCAACAACCCCTTTCTGGTAAAACTACCAAAATCACGAATCACTGCTCATCTTCACTCTTTCATTCCTCTTTTTTCCCGCCTTTGGAATAAACTTCCTCACTCTATTCTTTCCCATTCTTCCCTCCAGGCTTTCAAAACAGCTGTTCACCACCACCTCTTATCTTCCCCCATCCAAATCCTCGATCTTTTCTACCCCCGATAATCCACCCAAGCCCACTTCCTTCATTTCTCCTGCTTTCCTTCCTGAAAGTCCCTGAAATGTCCATCTTCTCTTCGCCATGTTCCCCGTCCCATCCCCATCCCTCTCCCTTCCACAGTTCACCTAATGTGTCTGTTCCCCACTGTTTTGTTCCTTCCACTCCCGCCCCTCTTGTCTCATGCCTCCTTGCTGTGAGTTGTGTGTTTGCTCTCATTTTTCCTCGACCAAGGTAAACAAAAAAAAAAAAAAAAATTCAAATATTTTTTCAAAATGGCCGCCATAGCGGCCATATTGGATTTTGGACCAAGTCCAAAATCGAATGGCATAATCCTTGGACCAGACCAACCCCCCCGCCCCCCACAAAGTTTCGTCAAAATCCGTCGAGGAGTTTTTCAGTAATACTGTTCACAAACAAACAAACAAACAAGCAGTCATAGACTGATACATACGAAATCATCAACTTGACCTCTGACCTTGTCTAATAAAAGCTGTCTCTCGAGAAGGTTGCGACGCAAACCAGAAGTTTCTACGATGATTCTGTATCAAACCATCAAAAATCGTAACGTCGACCGAAGCAAAAATCTTCATTTCTCCACGCAATTATACCTTAACGTAACTCAACGACGCGTCTGCTCGAGCGCACTGCATCATGGGACGACCAGTGACGCGTCGAGTGAAATATTTTTTATACAAATCTTAAAAGGTCTCCAAAACATCCGATTTTTACCAGAATTTCGACAACCAAGTTTTAAGCGTCCGAAGCGATCGCAAAAACCGAAGACAAAATTAAAATAGAAGTTAAAACGAACTCGTAACATCGAGCGAAGCAAAAATACTCCATTTCTCCACGTGAATTTACGGAATTATGGTTGACCTCACTGTGACCTTGACCTTTGACCGATTTTGACCAAAATCTAATCAGCACTAGCCATCACCCTCCTGAATCACGTGGTGTAATTTGACATTGGTAGCTTCTTCCGTTCTCGAGTTATCGTGCCTACAAACAAACAAACAAGCAGTCATAGACTGGTACTTACGAAATCGTCAACTTGACCTCTGACCTTGTCTAATAAAAGCTGTCTCTTGAGAAGGTAGCGACGCAAACCAGAAGTTTCTACGATGATTCTGTACCAAACCATCAAAAATCGAATGTTTTGGATGTTTGACCTCACTGTGACCTTGACCTATGACCGATTTTGACCAAAATCGAATCAGCATTAGCCATCACCCTCCTGAATCACGTGGTGTAATTTGACATTGGTAGCTTCTTCCGTTCTAGAGTTATCTGTACCAAACCATCAAAAATCGAATATTTGACCTCACCGTGTCCTTGACCTTTGACCGATTTTGACCAAAATCGAATCAGCATTAGCCATCACCCTCCTGAATCACGTGGTGTAATTTGACATTGGTAGCTTCTTCCGTTCTCGAGTTATCGTGCCGACAAACAAACAAACAAACTCGCAGTCATAGACTGGTACTTACGAAAGCGTCAACTTGACCTCTGACCTTGTCTCATAAAAGCTGTCTCTGGAGAAGGTAGCGACGCAAACCATACCAGAAGTTTCTACGATGATTCTGTACCAAACCATCAAAAATCGAATGTTTTGGATGTTTGACCTCACTGTGACCTTGACCTTTGACCAATTTTGACCAAAATCTAATCAGCACTAGCCATCACCCTCCTGAATCACGTGGTGTAATTTGACATTGGTAGCTTATTCCGTTCTCGAGTTATCGTGCCTACAAACAAACAAAAAAACAAACAGAAACGGAAGTCATCAATATACTTACGAAATCTTTAGATTTCGTAAGTAAAAATAAACCAATGTCACCCACAGGATGACCCGTATCTTGCCAAAAGGTGACCACGTGTGACTTCTTTAAGGTGACACTGAGGTGAACAGAGCTGCTATCCAACAGGAGCGACTCCTTGAGGAATATCTGCCTACGAGAGATTCCAATGAGAATAGTTCTACAGAGTAACCATGAAAAATATGCTTTTTCCTCATAACGTCACCAAATGACGTCATAATGTCTCAAGCTTGACATATCTAGAAAGCACTCATCGAGGTGTTCAATTTGAGGTACTACACGATATGGTTCCTAAAACTTGAAAATTTGACCTTGGGGTCAAATATGTTTGATCTCAGGCGCTAACCATGAAGGTCAAGGCCAATCGCCACCAAAAATTAATCAGCTGAGCGTGAGACCATGAACTATATTCCCATGAAGTTTGAAGACGATCCGATCAAAATTACTCAAAAAATAAGGGTTTCGTCGACTCCCTGATTTGCGGCAAAGTGACCTTGACCTTTGACCTTGACCTTCAAAATTTTATGCGCTGAAAGGGACCTCTATAGTCCTCTGATATGCGAAGTTACAAAAATTTCCAATGATAACTGTGCTCTGCAGAATATTTTATACGTGCTTACAGACAAACAAACAAAAAAAAAAAACATACAAGCTGACTTACATATCTTGCAAAAACTTCGTTTTGGCAAGATAACAAACAAACGGAAGGCATCAATATACTTACGAAATCTTTAGATTTCGTAAGTAACAAGCAATCATGGAGTGGTACTTACGAAATCGTCAACTTGACCTCTGACCTTGTCTCATAAAAGCTGTCTCCAGAGAAGGTAGCGACGCAAACCAGAAGTTTCTACGATGATTCTGTACCAAACCATCATAAATTGAATGTTTTGGATGTTTGACCTCACTGTGACCTTGACCTTTGACCGATTTTGACCAAAATCTAATCAGCGCAAGCCACCACCCTCCTGAATCACGTGGTGTAATTTGACATTGGTAGCTTCTTCCGTTCTCGAGTTATCATTTTTTGGATGTTTGACCTCTACTGTGACCTTCACCTTTGACCGATTTTGACCAAAATGTAATCAGCGCTAGCCATCACCCTCCTGAATCACGTGGTGTAATTTGTCATTGGTAGCTCTTTCCATTCTCAAGTTATCGTGCCTACAAACAAACAAACAAACAAACAGAAACGGAAGTCATCAATATACTTCCGAAATCTTTAGATTTCGTAAGTAACAAACAAACAGAAAGGGGTGAAAACAGTAACCTCCGATCTTCGATGGCGGAGGTGAACTCGAGGGGGAGCACTCGGTAGAGTGCAAAACATCTGCCGCCAATACTACTGGGTCACTTAAGTGAACCTGATATCCTATTCATTGTAGGTCAAAACGGATCAGACTCTACTGAACCACGATTGAATAAACTAAACTAGATCGACGCGCATGTAGGAATGCCCAAAAAAAAAAAAAAAAAATCGAAATTTTTTTGAAAAAAAAAAAAAGGTGCAAAATTTTCGTTTTTTTTCTCTAAAAATATTTTTGGGGGGTTGCAAATCACTTCTAACATGTAGAAATGCAAAAACAAAAATTCCAATATTTTTCAAATAAAATCGAATTTTTTTTGAAAAAAGTTGCAATTTTTTTTTTTTTTCACCAACAAATATTTTTTTTTTTTTTGGTTGGAAATCACTTAAAACATGTAGAAATGCAAAAACAAAAATTCAAATATTTTTTCAAAATGGCCGCCATAGCGGCCATATTGGACTTTGGACCAAGTCCAAAATCTAATGGCATGATCCTTGGACCATACCTAATCCTCCCACCACGTTTCGTCGAAATCCGTCCAGGAGTTTTTCCGTAATACTGTTCACAAACAAACAAACAAACAAACAGACGGGTGAAAACAGTAACCTCCATCCATCTTCGATGGCAGAGGTTAATAATACATATATGCAAAAAGTAAGTGCAAGTACTTTACACTTTTACAAACAAATTCCTCACGAAAAGAAACTCAAAACCTCATCAGTGTACCACTGATAACCCACAATATCCAGGCTCAAAAGATAAGCCTGCTCCATTTTTACTCATGCCGAAACCATACCTTTAAAGCACAAAAGCACATTTACATTTTTCCCCTTCAATTTTCCTGGTTTTATAAATTGCCAGTTTAGCAATGCCCAACAGAAAAGACAAAAACGAGAGGACTGGTTTACTTTTATAATCCCTCCCCCCCACCCCCCCTCCCCGATGCCATAAATAAAGACTGGAAAGGAAAAAACAAAATTAAATTTATAGAAAAGCTGTTGAAGGAAGAGAAAGAGGGGTACCAATCTCCTACATTCAATAAAAACGTGGGAAACATTTTCAATTTAATCACAAAAAGGACAAGAAATTGGAACAGAAGAATTAAACTTATGGAGCAATGTCTGTGTGACCAGGGCTTGATGTGCTCGTCTCCAATTCAGGTCTCCAGTTCGCCCAAGAGTTGAAGAACTACATTTTGTTCCACACTGGAGTTAAAAAAGCTCCAGCAGGTAAGGTCTCATTCCACCGATTTTTCAACAGTTTTGTAAAACCAGGTATACATGCTTCCAGACAAATGTTGGCGATAGCCGTTTTCCCCATGACGTGAAACACACCAATTTCCTCTAAGTTTGAGAAGAACACACCCTCTTGTTTTGTTGAGGCAATTTGAAGTTCAGGGAAATAGAGACGTGAGTCGACCACTTCATCCACCCCAGTCCACCCGATGTTTAGTCTATGAAAGGTTTGAATTACTACTTTCAAGACATTTTCCACAATACGAGCAGAACGAACACCAGTTTTTAATGAAAGTGAGCTTACAGGTAGCCAGGCATTCAAGGATGGATGCAACAGGTCTCACACTCTTTATTCCAACACTCGTGAAACTATGCATAAACGACCTGGAGGTTGAAATTCTAGAGAACAAAGGATTCCGAACTAATGGCTCATGTACAAACTTTTGGGCATCGTACGATACCTCTAAATGTTGCACTCCGAGGACTTGTCAAGCATTCAAAAGGCTCTGATGAAAACTGGGGAGCTGAGACATGTCAACGTGTTGCAGGTCGATGAGGAAAAGTTCACGGTCATATTTCAGACCTTCCACTTTCTGCAAACAGGCGTTTGTGAGAGGTCGCCAAGGAACACACTCACTGTACAGTAAGTGCTTAATCGTGGAAATCCGGAATGCCATTTTCCGACTTGCGATATGCATCAGATTTTGACCACCCGCATTTTGGGGTCTGCAGACCACGTCTGGGCCCAGCCAATGGTGGCCACCCCAGAAAAAAAAAATCAGTCAGAACCCTCTGAATGCCTGTGACCAAGTATCTCGGAGGTTCAAGTGGGATAACTCTGTGCCAAATAAATGGAACCACCAGGTTGTTTATGATCGACACCCGTGTCTTAAGCGAGAGAAGTTGGTACAATCTTCTCCACCTTACCAGTTTCAATGTAATTTATTTCCAGGAAGTTCTCCCAATTTTTTTGTTCATACGCTTCAATTCCTAGAAATAAGCCTAAATATTTAAACCCCTCACTACTCCACTGTATTCCTCCTGGTAAAACAGGCAGGGACGAGGAAGGCGATCTGGGGCCCACACAGAAAGCTACACTTTTTTTCCAATTTACCCTTGCAGTCGAAGCAAGCTCAAACTGGGTAAGGCAACGAGAGACCTCAGAAACATCTTTTTGATTTGCAATAGCAACACAAATATCATCAGCATAAGCTGAAACAACGACTTTGGAGTTTTTGTGAAAGAGAGACTCCTAACACTGAGTTCTGAAGTAAAACTATTAAAGGTTCAACGGATAGATTGTAGAGCATGTCTGATAGCGCACAGCCCTGACGGATGCCTCGCTGAAAGGGGAAAGGGTGACAAAGACTATTATTAACCTTCAGCAGACAAGATGCATTTTTGTACAATAACTTAACATAAGCAATAAATTTTCCCCCAAACCCTGTTCTCCTTAATACATCAAACAAAAAAAAAATGGTTAACACTGTCAAAAGCTTTTTCTTGATCTAAAAGTAATAAACCAAAACCAGGAGATGTAGTTCGACCGAGACTGATCAAGTCTCTCACCAAAAAAATATTATCGTATATGGAACGTTCTGGAACACAGTATGATTGATCAGTGACAAACAAGAAAGAGATGACTTCCTTTAGACGGGTTGCAAGTGCTTTTGACAATATTTTATAGTCCGTGTTGAGGAGTGACACAGGCCGCCAATTTGCGGTCTCATGCAGGTTTCCTTTCTTCGGAAGGAGACACAAAACTGCCCTCCGGCAGCTCAATGGCAATTCACCTTGTTCAACACTCTCCTGAAAGACCTCAAGAAGAGTAGGGTCGAGAATGTCCCAGAAAGCCTTATAAAATTCACCCGGAAGGCCGTCTAGTCCAGGGGCTTTCCCATCCTTGCTATCCTTGAGTGTAGCAGTAAGTTCTCCAAGAGAAATGTCAGGCTCAAGCAATTGCTGTTGGTCTTCAGACAGAGAAGGGAGCTGTTCAAGCATCACCTTCGTGTTCTCCTTATTCAGAGCTCTTTTTGCGAAAAGTTTAGAAAAATAGTCTTGTAGTTCATGCTTGATATCATTCTGGGAGGTCAACAAATCACCACCAGAAGAGCCCAAAGCATGGATTTGTTGAGAGGTCTTGACCATTTTTTCCAAATTGAAGAACCCTTTGTTTGGTGTGTCAAGTTGGATTTTTTCGTTCCGCAGTCGGACGAAAGCACCGGCCGCCCGCTCTTTCACCATTTCAGCCAGAAGGGTCCTTTTCTCCTACAACTGCTGGACATTCACGCAAGACAATCCAGCTTTCTGCTCACAGATAAGTATATCGTATTTTAAAGCAGATATCACACCAAAAGCGTTGTATGTGCTGTAAGAGCAGTATTGTTGGCAAAACATTTGATTTGGGACTTTGTGCAGTCCCACCATTGTATTAAGTTCAAATATGAACCCTTTTGTGACTAGCATTTTTCCCAAACCATTTTAAAAGCTTCTATAAAATGTGCACTTAAAGTCCGATATGCACTTCCACAGACATAACAATCATGTGATGATCGGAAAAAACAGACGGCCTGATATACGAGTTCTTAACAATGTTTACCATTTCATGATAAACATAAAATCTGTCGAGGCGAGCCATCGTCAAAACATTTCTTGATGCACAAACCCACATATACTGACGGAATTCACGGTTTTGTACCCGCCACACATCCACCAGTTTAAACTTTTTGACGAGCTGTGCCAAAGGCCTTGCACTGGGTGGATGAGGCTCACAAGTGTTCCGATCAAGTTGTGGGTCGAGGGTGCAGTTGTAGTCACCCCCCAGACACAACAACATGGTTAAGTCAATGGTGCTGACAAACTCTGCCAACTTGTTCAGAAAGGCACCTCTTTCAGAGTTAGCACTAGGACAGTAAACATTTGTCATGCAAACCTTTAGGTTACTACTGACAAATTGCACAGACAGTAAGCAACCTTTGAAAATTTCCTTACAAGTTATCTCCGAAGGCTGGAGTCGAGGTTGCAACACTATTGCCACACCAGCCTTGGCCTCAACAATCGCACTCGAGAAAAAAAGACAACCTTTTAAGATTTTACACCACTCGTCCTCAGTAGACTGATTTGCATGTGTCTCCTGCAGCATTAGCACATCAATTTTTTTTCATTTTGGAAGAGCTGAAATATCTGGAGGCGATGCACACAACTGCGGCCTCCATTGATGTTCAGGGATGCTACTTTTATCTCCATTCTGTTAGTTATTCTTGAAGCTCTTTACCAGCCTGAGTAACACATTTCCTTAACCTTTGGAACTGAGGATCTGACATGTTAACCTGATAAGGTTCACGAATCGTACTCCTTGCAGTTTTAATGAAATTGTGTAAATTCAGAAAGTAATCTTTGATTTTTACGTATCTTTTCCTGAATGTCTCATGCAGGAATTTAATCACATTTTCTTGAGACACTAAGGTTGTGTCATTTCCCCCCTCATCCTCTTGAGAGCTTAAAGCACTGAAATGTGGGGTCGAAGAGGTTTCATCTGAATCAAGTGCTTCATCAATGGCCTCTCCTATTACTTGTGGAACACTTACTTTTGGCTCAACAGAAAGTTCTGCTCTGTTTACGGACCCCTCCGAATTTGCCTTGTCCATGTCCTTCCCCTCTACAACCCTTACATCATCATCTGTGAAGGAGGGGTTGACATTTAACTCACAGGGATTTTCCCCTTTATCTATTTCTCCATCACTGTCAGACAGACATAGCTGTTAACTCGTCTGAACAAGTTTGGCTAACAGGACAAACACTTAAAACATCCTGAGATACCTCACTGTTCTCTGTGTCCCGCTCGGAGTCGGCCAGTGGAACAAGCGAAGTTTCCACATCCGCACACGACTCTGGTACCACCAAAGGGTTTCCAATGTCAGACGTACCCTGGAGGTCTGAGACGTACCGAGATGTACGTACCTTGGAGATCCACCGAGCCTGACACGATCTTGCCCTTATTCTGCTCCGTAGCATCAAAGGCATCAACATTTGACCGTTTTTGGCCTTTTTTCCTGGTATCTGTAACAGATACCTCCATATCATCCACACTGTCCTGTACAGTGGATGGAAAAGGAGAGGAAGCAACCACTTTCACTTCCTCGTTTGGTGGTTAGGATGGATTAATTACGTCACGATTACACACCCTCTCTCCAACGCCGGTCGGGATGGACGAGTCCAATTCGTCGAACACCTCAGCCGGTGGGGGGGGGGGGCAGGGCTCGGCTCCTGATTCACCTTCTCCCCATTAGTTTGTGGTGAGGAAGAATAGTTCCTCACCAATCCTTCACTTTTTTGCGGTGTAACCGCATTGGGACAAACACTCTTCACATGCCCGTAAACTCCACACCCAAAACACGTCATGACCTCTGAGGAGGCAAACATTTTATATTCAAACCCTTCGATTTTTACACTGAATACAACATTCAGTGTTTTTTCATTTTCAGGTAGTATCATATAAACCAGTCTTTTGAAGGACATGACGTGTTTACATTTATCGCTAACATGACGCATCGGCACCATTGAGATCCTCGACACAACCTTACCGAACTTGTTTAACTGGTTACACAAGTCCTGATTCCTTATAAATGGTGGAATATTATTAATGTTAACTTTAACTGTTGGGGCCTGTAAAGCGAACACAGAGAGGTAAGTGTTCGGTTCGATGAACAGGCCATGCTCAAGCACCGTGGTGACCACGTGTTCCTCCGACACAAACACCACAAACTTCTTATTCAAGCGAGAAGCAGCACGAACATTATGTAAACCAACGATGTTACCAATGGCGGAAAGCACATTGTTAAGATCCACCTCACTGGGAGGGAAGCAAAAAACAGCGTGTTTACGGGTTAGTGACTCGAACATCTCGACACGGAAACGTTCATCCGCCATTCTAACTCAAGAAAACAAGTTAGTAAACTTTATCGAGAGAAATAAGGCATTTTCACAAGCACCAAGAAATCAACGATTAAAGTTGAGAATTAACAAAGAACAAGGTCGCAGTGAACGAGAAAAAACCTCCCCCGGCGGCCATGACAGGCCTTCAGCCTACGATTTATCGACACGAGACCGTGGGGTCTCTGTCTCTGTCTCTGTCTCTGTCTCTGTCTCTCTCTCTCTCTCCCCCCTCCAGACAGGAAGGAAAAAAAAACACGGGAAAAGTCCACAAGTAGAAAACGAACACATGGAAAACAAAAAATGGGGAAAGTGGAAACACCAAAACAGCACAGCAGAGGAGGGGACTCACGACACGAAACAAGGAGCGGCCATGACAGTACACACAACGTACCAACAGCCAGCAAGGGGTGAGAGAGGGAGAAAGAGAGGGAGAAAGAGAGAGAGAGAGAAAGAGAGAGAGAGAGAAAGAGAGAGAGAGAGAGAGAGAGAGAGAGAGAGAGAGAGAGAGAGAGAGAGAGAGAGAGAGAGAGAGAGAGAGAGAGAGAGAGCAAGAGAGAAAGAAAGAAAGAAAGAGAGAGAGAGAAAGAAAGAAAGAGAGAGAGAAAGAAAGAAAGAGAGAGAGAGAGAGAAAGAAAGAAAGAGAGAGAGACTTTTGTATCTTGTTATTATAAAAATAGAAAAGAAAGCCCCCAAATGGAAGTTACATTTCCATTTCAGAGAAAGAAAGAAAAACAAGAAACAATTTCTGAAGAAAGGAAAGTATGAATCGGGTGGATTATAATATACCGAACATTTCACAAAAGGATAAACATTCCCCTCGGACTTTACAAATAACTTCCTTTATACACCATTTTGATTCGAACTGGTAATCTTCCAGTTACTGAAAAGAAAGCAAAATCCAATTTAACACGACTTATTACAAGGTTTTAGAACAAGAACAAAGCATCTTCATCATTTACTCCAACACCATCAACTTTTCTTTTCCTTGACTTATATATACTGCCATCTTTGCCTGAGCAAGCAGGAAATTGGCGAACACAGCATTGGAATTTTTGTGTGGGATATCCAGTCCATAGATGAACACACAAGTGTTAAAAAAACAGACCAAACCTCACAAAACAATTACGAGGGAAAATAAATAAAGGTGCCAACCGTTGGCATTCAACATAGATGTGAAAAAGGTTTTCAGATTTCTTACAAAAAGGACATTCATCGACAAGCAGATTTGAAAAATGGTGTAACAAGTGATTACAAGGAAGGATCCAGTGTACTCGTCTCCATTGGAGGTCACCATGTCGTGGTGGTACAGGAGGGTGATAAAAACCTTTCCAGTTAGGAAAATAAGGGGGAGAATAAGGTAAGAGGTCTCTCCATCGAACCCTCTGCTGTGTTATTTGCTGTTGCAAAATAAATTTTACACAACCCAAATAAAGGTCTTTTTGTTTGGGAAGGCCATTGAAGCCTACGTTAAAATGGGGACAAGGAAGAGGGCTGGCAAGAGAAAAAGCACATACGAGTTCAGGAAAGGTAGAGAGAGAAGGTATTTGATGTGCATTTTGTTCATTGCTTTGGTGGTCCTGCTCCCAAGCAGGTGCAAACTGTGTGCATGTCCAAAGCACACTACATAATATGCGTGCCACGATTCGAGAGGCTCGCACACCGACCAGGCTTGCCAATGCATCAGCTCCAATCCAGCTGCCGTTTGGGCTTAGAAGATCTGCGACAGATTTAACGCCCTTGTTGGTAAAGCATTGAATAAAACACCCATCAGCAGGCATATCATGGAAAAAGGAGTTGTAGAACAAAGGTTCTTCCAGAAACATCTGTTTCGTGTAAGAATGTGTAGCTCTCGTTATTGTCAGAGCTTGCCATGCATTTAGCATGCTTTGATAGAAACCAGAGAGGGGGGATCTGTCAATTTTGGAAAGGTCCATCAGGAAAAGAGAGTGGTCATAGCCGAGCCTCCCAGCCTGTTGGAAAAGGTGATGAGCGACATTGACCCATGGTGGAGAGAGTCGCGTGTATAGCATGCGAAGAGCAGCCGAGAGTCAAAAGGCCATTAGCCGGCTCTTTATGTCGACCAGGCCTTGTCCTCCATCGGTCAGTGGTAAACTGAGGACCCCAGGTCGCAGCCAGTGATTTCCATCCCAGGAAAAGGACACGAAGCACTTCTAGAGCTGTTGAAGCAACACCGCTGGAGGATGCAGCATGAAGAACCTGTGCCATAAGGTGGAGGCCACCAATGTGTTGATGACCAAGACCCTTCCACGATATGACAGTTGTGTGATCAGACCTTTCCATTTTTGCAGTTTACCCTCAACAAACTCAAGCAGACCAGCCCAATTTTTTGCTACTGTGGTATTATTACCTAAGAACACTCCAAGGTATTTCACACCATCATTGGCCCATGACAGTGGAGCAGGAAGTCTTGGCACCAAGTAGCACAACGGACCGAGCCAAAGGGCGCTCGTTTTATTCCAATTTACTTTGGCTGAAGAAGACTTTCCAAATAAGGACAAACAATAACGAACGATGTTAACGTCATTGATATCTTGTACGAATACACATAAGTCATCGGCGTATGCCAGTACCTTGATGGGCCATTCATACATGGGACAAACTAAACCCTGTTAGTCTGCAGTGCAAATAAACCAGTCAGGGTTCGATGGAGAGAGCATAAAGCAACCCGGAAAGAGGGCAACCTTGTCTAATTCCCCTGTTAATAGACAAAGGGGCAACAAGTTCATTATTTATCTTAAGCACACTATAAATATCATTGTATAGTATTTTAATATAAGAGATGAAGGTTGAACCAAGTCCAAACCACTCAAGTACTTCGAAAAGGTACCGATGGTCAACACGGTCAAAGGCTTTCTCCTGATCAAGGAGAAGAAGTCCAAAATCTTTAGGGTTTTCCTTGCACAGTTCAATGATGTCTCTCACAAGGGAGATGTTGTCATAAATGGAACGTTTTGGGACACAGAAACATTGGTCTTCTTTCAACAACGAGGATAAATAAGGAGTAAGTCGCGATGCCAGGGCTTTTGAAAATATCTTATAGTCCGTACATAACAGGGAGATAGGACGCCAATTTTCAATACTCAGCATGTCTCCCTTTTTTGGGATGAGGGTAAGAAGAGCTCGTCGGCAACTCCGAGGTAGCGCTCCAAGCTGGCAGCTTGCGTTCAAGGTGTTAATGGGTTCTGGACCCAATAAGTGCCAAAACTTTTTGTAAAATTTGGTTGTAAGTCCATCCAATCCAGAGGCTTTCCCAATGGCAAGGCCGTGCAGGGCAGTGCCAAGTTCATCCAAAGTAATGGGTCTTTCCAGTTGGGAACGCCCATCTTCACACAACACTGGCACGCCTACGGAGACCGAGGCGACACTGACAGGATTTATTTGTTCCATTGAATATATTTTCGAAAAGTATTCCTTCACGAAAAGTTTGATTTCTGATTGTGTAAAGGTAATGGATGAATTTGCTAATCGCAGCTGAGAATGCTGTTTACTGGGAAGAGGTTTCTCTTAGGAAAAGAAGTACTTGGTTGGTACGTCTGCCTCATTCAGGTGTCGCACCCTCATCCGAACTAAGGCACCACGTGCATTCCTCTTGGTTATTTCCTTTAATAAGGACTGTTTCTCAGTTAAGGTTTTTTGTATGTTACTATTATTTTGTCCGATGACCCGTTGGAGTTGTAAAATCTCTAACTGTAATATTTTCTTAACTTCATGGTCAGCGCTTGTTGAGAAAAAAATGATACTGTTGATAGAACCCTTTAATTTGGGTTTTTACTAAATCCCACCATATCAACGGGTTAACGGAACAGCTTAACTTCTGTTCTAGGAGTCATCCAGAAGGATTCAAAGGCCTGAATGAAGTTGAGGTTTTCTAGTAAACTGTTATTGAATTTCCAGTGAGAGCTCCCTGGACGTGGTTTAGAGAGTTGAATAAAGACTCGAGCTTGGGAATGGTCAGAGAAACCAGAAGGCACGGTATCGGATTTATAAACTCCATGTAATAAATGAGAATTTACAGAGATGCGATCAAGCCTCGCAAGTGAGATGTGGTTGTTTAAACAACGACACCATGTACAAGACCGATCAGAAGGGTGCTGCACGCGCCAAATATCATGAAGATTATATTTCGCAATGATGTTTGCAAAAAAGTTTTGCGGTACATGGTTGGGGTTCCGGCCAGTTCTGGTCAAATGAAGCATTAAGAGTACAATTAAAATCGCCACCAATAATTAGGCAAGTCTGCAAATCCAATGTTTGCAGGAATTTTCTCAGTTCGGCAAAAAAGGAGATCCGCCAGTCATTTTTGCTTGGAGCATACACATTGAGAATTGTGATCTTGACCTGATCGATAGAGAAGGTCACGGAGGCAAGGTGTCCATCAATAATACTCATACATTTTAGGCAGGACGGATGGAAATGTTTCCCTAAGACAAACATGATGCCTGCCTTCGACGTGGAGTTGTTACTGAAGAAACATTCCTTGTCCATAAATAGTCGCCACTGAGCCTGAACAGATCGGACGGCATGGGTCTCTTGTAACAAAGCTATGTCAAGACTGTTGACCTCTACCAACTGTTTAATTTGGATCTTGCGGAGCGGACTCCCACCACCATTAACATTTATTGTTCCAATCTTGAAACTGGCAATGAGGAAAATAATAGTTTCTAAGAATAAGATCAGAAGTGGGGTCATTGATTAGAATCCCTTTTCGCCTTGGCAATTAGTTTTTTTAAGCGGTGACGGTGTGTCTGGTGGAAACCGAATAAGTCAGGCTTACGTACGAAAGCCTGGGCGCACTCAAGGAAGGACGGTAGCTCTGGAAAGTATTCAGTCAGATTTATATTGCGTTTCCTATATGCATTTTGCAAGAAGAGTCTTATTTGTTCCGGGGGGGGGGGGGTAGGACCTTGACTGGTCAGCTTCTCCACTGTTTCCACCTGACTGTTCCTGTTTGCTTCCTCCAGGTCAGATTCGTCAGAGTCAGTTTTAGTTTCCGAGTCACACAAGCTTGTACTGTCCTGCATATCGATACTATCGTCAGTATTGATACACGGATCTGCACTGGTTATGAGGTCTATGTGATCTTCCGTTGTGGGAACATCTCCTGGTGAAGTAACGGAAATAATCGGGGGAGTTGATGAAAGAGAAACACCATCAGTGGATGTAGCGATATCGCTTCCCTCAACCGTAACGATGTTATCGACCTCCAACGGCGTGGAGGTATACAGTACTTTGGGGGTCTCTCGTAAAACATCCATTTTGACATTCCCTGTGTTTCCAGCTTCACCACGTGATGGACTGGGAGCAGTAACAGGGTTAACATTTGTTTCACTATTTCCCGCTGACAAGGATTTAGGGTTAACATTTGTTTCACCATTTCCCGCTGACAAGGATTTAGGGTTAACATTTGTTTCGCTATTTCCCGCTGACAAGAATTCAGGGTTAACATTTGTTTCACCATTTCCTGCTGACAAGGATTTAGGGTTAACATTTGTTTCACCATTTCTCGCTGACAAGGATTTAGGGTTAACATTTGTTTCACTATTCCCCGCTGACAAGGATTCAGGGTTAACATTTGTTTCACCATTTCCCGCTGACAAGGATTCAGGGTTAACATTTGTTTCACCATTTCCCGCTGACAAGGATTCAGGGTTAACATTTGTTTCACCATTTCCCGCTGACAAGGATTCAGGGTTAACATTTGTTTCACCATTTCCCGCTGACAAGGATTCAGGGTTAACATTTGTTTCACCATTTCCTGCTGACAAGGATTTAGGGTTAACATTTGTTTCACCATTTCTAGCTGACAAGGATTTAGGGTTAACATTTGTATCACTATTCCCCGCTGACAAGGATTCAGGGTTAACATTTGTTTCACCATTTCCCGCTGACAAGGATTTAGGGTTAACATTTGTTTCGCTATTTCCTGCTGACAAGGATTCAGGGTTAACATTTACCAAAGTGACAGCAGGTTCATCACTAGTGGTCTGTGTATCACCGTCAATGGACTTTCCAATGGGAGAGTTTTTAACGAGTGAAACAGTTTTCTTCACTGCAATAACAGGTAAAGTGGTCTCTGTCAGGGAGACGTCTCTGTCCTCACCGGCAAGTGGGGTAAACTTGTTGGTCGTAGGTACCGGGGTCCGGGTCCATTCCGGGTCCATTCCAGGTAGGCCTTGCAGAGTGACGTCAGTCACAAATGCGGGAACATTACCGACAGATTCCTCGTTTGTAAATGCTCCCTTCTTCTTGGTTAAACGACCATCAGGTAAAGTCTATCTCTTCCTTGATGTAACGACGGTGAAACCATCGCAAACATTCGTTTTTCTGTTTAGACGATTGGACTGAGAGGACTGGGAGGCCTGGGCCTTATTACCGGACACGGGATTCGCTTCCCTCAAGGTCGAGGAAGAAGAAGAAGAAGACTATTCTTGTTGACGAGGTTTGTTTAATCGTTCGACGAGGTTGAGTTTGGGCAAGATCGTTTCAAGTGTCCGAAATTACCACATTCGAAACATTTCAAGGTGTCGGTGGTTACGTAGACTTGGTAATCATGATTATCAATTTTGAGTTTTAAAACGATGTTCAAGGTTCTTTCAGCGTTAGAGGGAGGAAGCACCACATAAGCTTGTCTCCGAAAATACATCACATGCTTCGTCCGATCGTCCTGGCTACGTAAAGGCAACATAGTGATTTGAAAAACCACAGAACCATAACGAGATAGTTCGGAGATCAGCATCTGATTCTTCAGGAAAGGAGGAGAGTTCGAGATAATGACCTTCACGGCCGGTGTGTCCAGAGTGGAGACGAGCACGAAATGTCCGTCCTCTCTTGATAGTCCAGTCGATACGATTTCATGAACCAGTTCTGTCTCAGACACGAAGATTACCACACGTTTGTTTATTCGCGAGGCGGCACGAACTTTGTCAGTACCGACTATGTTTCCTGTGGCGATAACGAGATCCTCGACGCTGACGTCGTCGGATGGGACACAAACGACGCCATGTTTTCTTGTTTATGCTTCAAATGCCGAATAACGGGAATACGAAGTCATGTTTAGGAAGGGAGAGGAAGGGTGATTACTCTCGTGCCGTAATTAAATACGAGCCGAGACGGGTTTCCAAAGGAAATAAACACAGTTACAGGGAAGAGAAAAACAATCAGTTGAAGGCCCGGGATGGGCCGCCAACTAAAAGCTATCCAGAAAGAAGCTGTGGGCTCTTTCTCTCTCTATCTCGGGTAAAAAGTATGCGAGGAGAAAACAGGGGGATGGGGAGGGGAAGAGATTAACCGAAGGGCAAACCGTGGAATAACAAGGACAGATGGGCGGGGTGGGGTGACGACGGCGCGAGGGAAGGCCGGAGCGCGAGGTCTAACGAAGAGGGGAGGAGGGAGGGGGCACAAATAACGATGTGTAGAAGGAAACAAAGGAAGGGAGGTGAAAAACGATGCGAAAGGGGATATAAAGGCGAAAAAACAGGGCAGATCACAGCTCACCAAGACCACACAGCCGCCATGACACTCCACTCGACTCACCAACAGCCAGCAGGGGACGAGAGACAGAGAGACAGAGAGACAGAGAGACAGAGAGACAGAGAGACAGAGAGACAGAGAGACAGAGAGACAGAGACAGAGACAGAGAGACAGAGAGACAGAGAGACAGAGAGACAGAGAGACAGAGAGACAGAGAGACAGAGAGACAGAGAGACAGAGAGACAGAGGGACAGAGGGACAGAGAGACAGAGAGACAGAGACTTTGACTTTTATTATAAAAGTATAAAACATTTCGTAAGGCAAATTTAAACAAAGAAAAATAATTATTGAAGCACCATTTGCCTAAGGTTCATGAAAGCATCAACACATGAGAATCATGTGCCATTCCTTAAGTATAGGTGCTCAAGCAGGGTCAGATCGACAATGAAAGTTCAAGGATCAATAATATTGTCACAACTACACAAAGAAATGTGAACTTCATTCTCAACACATTTACACAAAACACCACCATTGCTCCATAAGTTTTCAAACACAGGAAGACTACCCATGTTTACATGATATGCATGTTCTAATTTTATACGAGCAGACACCAAGCCTTTGAAACAAAAAAGTGCATTTTCATTTTTCTTATTCACCAATCTGGCTTTTCTGGTCATAAATTGTAAGCTTAGCAATTCCAAGTATAAAATTCAAAAGCCAAACCACAGATTTGTTTCCAGTGTTGAAAGCAAGCCCATAAATAAAGATTAGAAAGGAAAAAACAATTTTAAATTTCCAAAAAATGTGACTCAGATACAGAAACAGAGGTGACAACCTCTTGCAGTCAATAATCGCATGATTCAGATTTTCGATACTCATACAAAAGGGGCATGAATTAGACACAGAGGGGTTAAACTTCTGCAGTAAAACCTGTGTGGCCAGGGCTTGATAGACCAGTCTCCAATTTAAGTCTCTTGTGCGACCAAAGGTCGGTGATCGATACATCACCTTCCATTTGGGAGTAAGGAAAGCTCATGCAGGTAAAGTCTCTTTCCAATGGTTTCTTAACGGTGCCTTACAGCCCGGTAAACACACTTCTCGACAAATTCCATATATTGTTTTTCCCCCCATGATGAGGAACACACCAGACTCGTCACTGTTTGAAGAGAACGCGTCATGGTGTTTTTGGGCAGTGATTGAAAGTTAAGGAAAGTTTCGGTGAAAATACACTTCTTCACTTACCCCATTCCACCCAATATTTAAATGTAGGAAAGTCTGGGTTACGATCCTCATGACCTCACCCACTACTCTCATTGAATGCAATCCAATTTTTTTTCGAAACTGAACCAGCACGCAACCATCATTTCAAGGAAGGCTCCATAACATCTCGCACTTTATTTATTCCACCATTTGTAAAGCACTTTATGAAGGATCGGCTGGTAGATATTCCAGCAAATAATAAGTTTTGGAATAGTGGCTCATGCACAAAATTCCTGGCATCATAGGAGATCTCTAGCCGCTGTACTCCAAGAGCTTGCCAAGCATTCAGAAGAGATTGATGAAACGCAGGGAGCCGAGCTCTATCAACCTGCTTTAGGTCCATGAGGAAGAGTTCCCGGTCATAGTCCAATCCACCTGTTTGCCGAAGCAAGGTATTTGTGAGAGGACGCCAGGACACTACTTCACCATATTGTAGACGTGTTATTGTCATGAGTCGAAAAGCCATTATTCGACTAGGGATGTGCACCAAGTTTTGGCCACCAGACATTCGTGGCCTGCACAATACATCTGGCTTGAGCCAGTGGTGGCCTCCCCAGAAAAAAATCAATCAGACTTTTCTGAATGCTTGTGATCACAGCTTGAGGAGGCTGGAGTGCGATGACCTTGTGCCATATGGTTGGAAGTATTAGGTTATTAATGATCATTACCCGCGCCTTAAGTGACAAGAACTGGAGCATTCCTTTCCACCTTGATAGTTTCTGCTTAATGTTATCGAGGAAACCATCCCAATTCCTTTGCATATAGCTCGTAGTTCCCAAATGGATTCCTAAGTATTTAAACCCATCCGTTTTCCATAACATTCCTCCTGGAAGAGTTTGGAGAAGTGCACATGAAGAGTGTGATAAGGAGAGTGTATTTGGGTATAGCCAATGAGCTACACTCTTGTTCCAATTAACTCCAGCTGATGAGGCAAGTTCAAATTTGGCAAGACAACGGGATAGCTCACTGACATCTTTTGGGTTTTTTGACCACAACGCACAGGTCATCTGCATAAGCCGAAGTAACAATATTCGGACTGTTTGACAAGGATAACCCAGACAATGAGGTGCGAAGGAGAGCCAGTAGGGATTCAACGGAAAGTATGTACAACATTCCTGACAGTGGACAACCCTGACGTATACCACGCTGAAAAGGAAAAGGATGGCACAAACTATTATTTACTTTCAGCAGGCATGATGCATTTCTGTACAAACGTTTTATGCAAGATATGAATTTTTCCCCAAAACCTGCTCTAGTAAGGACCGCAATTAAGAACGAATGATCCATACTGTCAAAAGCTTTTCCTGATCCAGGAGTAACAACCCAAAACCATGAGGCACGGTTTGACCGATGGCAATTAAATCTCTAACCAAAAAAATACTGTCATAAATGGATCGATGAGGTATGCAATATGTTTGGTCATTTCCAATCAGAAGAAA
This sequence comes from Eptatretus burgeri, assembly GCF_056783735.1. Classification (NCBI taxonomy): domain Eukaryota; kingdom Metazoa; phylum Chordata; class Myxini; order Myxiniformes; family Myxinidae; genus Eptatretus; species Eptatretus burgeri. The sequence continues at coordinate 48,674,456 of NC_140975.1, read as the reverse complement.
GATGGCATTTTTAAGACACATTGCAAGCACTTTTGACACAATCTTATAATCAGTGTTTAGCAATGACACAGGCCGCCAGTTTGTAATCTGCTGCAAATCCCCTTTATTTTGGAGGAAACACAAAACCGCTCTCCTGCAGCTCAGGGGCAATTCACCCTGATCTTGGCTTTCAAGCAGGGTCTCCATTAGAGGAGGACCCACAATGTTCCAAAAAGCTTTGTAAAGTTCAGCAGGAAGTCCGTCAAGTCCGGGGGCTTTGCCATCCTCAAGCAGTTTTGATGCCGCAGTGAGCTCCTCAAACGAAATGTCACATTCGAGTTGCTGTTGTTGTTCTTGAGAAAGGGATGGGAGAAGTTCAATCACCTCATTTATAATCGTTTTGTCCACAGTTCTCGGTGTAAACAGATTTGAGTAGAAATCCTGCATTGAGTGTTTAATGTCACTCTGGCAAGTCAGAACACCGTTAGAAGAGTGTAAACTGTGAATCTGCCAAGAGGTATTGACGGCCTTCTCAAGGTTGAAGAATTCCTTAGTTGGAGTCTCCAGTTGAATTCTGCTCATCAGAAGGTGAACCATAATTGCTCCAGCCACATGGTCCTTGACTAGTTCAGACAGTGGGGTCTTTTTTTCCCACCAACTGCTGATGGTGATCACTTCCACTGGATGTTCCAGCTTCTTGTTCATATTTCAGTACATCTGCTTTGAGGACACTTATCAACCCAGATGCATTACTGGTGGCATGTGAGTTTTTAGTTTTTAATTTTTTGCGGTTTTTAGAAAGGCATGGAGATTCGGGAAAAATCCCGAATTCTAACATGCCTTAACCTGAAGACTTCATTTAAGAATTTAAGAATTTCATCTTCTGTAACCATGGTATCTCGATCATCATCCTCTTGGGCACAACAGCCACTAACTGACAGGGTAGAAGAGGTATCATCGAAGTCAGCCTCATCATCTGTCATTCTCTTCCTGATCCAAACTTATTTCTAAGGCACAAATCTCCATAGAATTTGAACCTTCGGTCTTTTCATTCCCATTTAGCTGCCCACTATCACATGCAGCTTCCTTCTTCTCATCCCTTGCATTTTGTTCCACAAGGGTAAGATTACAGATTTCCTCTGAGGAGCTTTCTGGCTTATCTGCCTTGTCATCACAAACACACACCTTTGCACACACCTCAGTGACAAATTCCTTTTTATCACTGCAGAGACCATAAATATCAGAATCCCCACTTGTAGCCTCCTGAGAGGCACGAGTATTCTCAATGTCTACATCACACTCGTACCACTCAGGCAATTCAGCAAGTGCTGCAAATGAATTAGTCAGAGTTATAATCGGTTCCGGTTCAATTTCCAGTCCAAAAGAGGGATTCTCTATGTGAGATGCATCTTGCAAGCTCGGCACATCTGACACAACGAGTATCTTACTTTGTGTTGTCTTTGTCTCATCGACGACAGGACATGAATGTTTTTGCCCTTTTTTACGAGACACTGTCACGAAACCCTCAATGTCGTCATCAGTACAGTTCTGTACAGTGGAGGTCGAGGGACAACCGCTTCTGGTACATTAGAAGGTGGAGAGAAGGGGCCTACTGTTTACCGCTCACCAATATGTGGTGGGGAGGGTTCTAGCATTTAACACCCCCCAGTAAGTGGGGGGGAGGGGTCTGTTGCTTCCCGCTCATGAACAGGTGGTGAGGAGGATTCTCCCATTTCACCCACCCCATTACGTGGGGAGGGGGGGGGATCTACAATCTCCTGTCCTTGATTTTCTAATGATCTAATCAAACCGGGACAGGAGTTCTTCACACGATCGTATGCTCCACAATTATAGCACGCCATGACTATAATTGGAGGCATACATTCTATACACATGGCTGTTAATTTCTGCATGTAAAACTATGTTTAACTTTTGCTCATTTTCAGGAAATATCATGTACAGTACCCTTTTAAAAGTCATCACATATTTAAATTCTCCACTTCCTGAGTATATCGGCACCATTGTGATCTTTGATACGATCGTACCGAACTTACTCAATTGGTTACACAAATCATCATTCTGAATGAAAGGTGGAGCATTAGACACATTCACCTTAACCGCAGGTGTGTCTAATGGGGAAACAAGGAGAAACAGGTTGGGGTGTACGATAAGGCCTTGCTCCACAACGGAGGTTACCATATGCACCACAGAAACGAACACAACGACCTTCTTGTTCATTCGAGAGGCTGCACGGATGTTGTGTAAACCAACGATTTTACCGATTGCCAGTAACACGTCCTCAATCTTTACCTCCCTCGGGGGGATCACACACGAGGCCATTCTTACGAGTAAGTGACTCGTACACGTTATGATTCAAGCAAACGTTTGCCATAGCTAAAAGTAATTTTAACAGAAGAAAAGAGTTTACATCAACAAAAGAAACCTACCACAAGCAACGCAAGCAAGTGTAGGAAAAATAATAATAATAATTATAACATGGATAAGGTCCAAGAATCATTTAAGGCAGCCAAAAAGCGTTGGCTAAAACGAGCAAACACGTCAGATGGAACACTGGCCTCAAAACTGGGAGGTTCTGAAAAGCACCCAAACACCACCTACGGTGTGTGTGTACTCTTACTCTTTCTCTCTCTCTCTCTCTCTCTCTCTCTGTCTCTGTCTCTGTCTCTGTCTCTGTCTCTGTCTCTGTCTCTGTCTCTGTCTCTGTCTCTGTCTCTGTCTCTGTCTCTGTCTCTGTCTCTGTCTCTCTCTCTGTCTCGGTCTCGGTCTCGGTCTCTCTCTCTCTCTCTGTCTCGGTCTCTCTCTCTCTCTGTCTCGGTCTCTCTCTCTCTCTGTCTCGGTCTCTCTCTCTCTCTCTCTCTCTCTCTCTCTCTCTCTCTCTCTCTCTCTCTCTCTCTCTCTCTCTGTCTCTGTCTCTCTCTCTCTCTCTCTCTCTCTCTCTCTCTCTCTCTCTCTCTCTCTCTCTCTCTCTCTCTCTCTCTCTCTCTCTCTCTCTCTCTCTCTCTCTCTCTCTCTCTCTCTCTCTCTCTCTCTCTCTCTCTCTCTCAGACAAGCCAAAGAGAAAGGGGTAAAGAGAAACGAAAACCAAAACATTTAGACAATAAGAAGAGAGAAAGGAGAAGCAACACAGGCTCCACACGTACCGCCAGAGACTGAGCAACAGCACCCTGCAATTACACGTGCGTGCCAAGCGAACAACAGCTGTGCAAAGTGGGAGGAGAGAGAGAGAAGAATGAGGAGTAGGGGAGGACACAGGGGGTGGAAAAGATGGATACAGAAGCAAACCCTCAGGAAAGAAAGCAGGAAATTTGGAAAGAGGTGGCTTGGGGAAAGTTAATGGGAGTAGAAAATATCACTGTATTGGATGTGAGATGATCTGAGATGGTGATGAACAGCTGTCTTGAAAAGCTGGAGGGAAACATGAGATTGAAGAGAATGTAGAAGTTGATTCCACAGGTGGGAGGAAACAGGAATGAATTAGTGGAAGTGAATAGGGATCTGGATTTTGGGAGTTTCATCAGAAGGCAGTTGTTGGCAGACCATATGCACCCTGCAGAAACCTGGGGGGAAACAGAACACAGAAAGAGCAGAGGATACAAGACCAGAAAGGAGGCAGTGGAAGACATAGAAACCACTGACCTGTCTGTGATGTGAAAGTGATATGCCCGTAGACTCCGCTTCATCAAGAGATAGTCCAATGATCCGAAAGGCCTTGGTTTCCATGGCATCAAGCTGAGCAAGGTGTGAGGCAGAGTACCAGCCCAAAAGGGAGACCAGTGCTCCATCAATATTCAGATGAAGGCCTTGTAGGTGGATAAGAGTTCAGGTGTGCAAAGGAAGGACCTTGCATGATTGAGGATGCCCACTCGGCAACTGGTTTTGGAGGCCAACTTAGAGATGTGGTTTTACCAAGAGAGATCATGGTTAATGGTAAATCCCAACCATTTTATGACTGAATTTCTTCAAGAGGATTGTTAAGAAAGTAGTAGATGGGAAAGTTTGCCAGCGATGGTCCTTTGATAGAGACAGTGATTATATGGGAATTCTCAGAATTGAAAAACATATTCCAAGTGTTTGACCAGCTCATAATTCTATCAAAGTGTGCAGAGAAGGAAGACTCTGCTGCCTGCCTCTCTCAAGGATGGGAGATGTTGTGATAGTAGGTGGAGTCATCAGCAAAGAGATAAAGAGGATTTTCCAGAGAGTCAGATAGATTGTTGATGGAGATTAGGAATAGGAAATGGCCCAGAATACTGCCTTGGGGCACTCCAACCTTGAGAGGGAGAGCCAAACAATGGCTAAGAGGGCAGAGGAAGTCAGTCAACCATGTGTGCAGTTGGATGGCAAAGTCAGAGTATATGGAGAGCAGGATGAGGTGCCAGGCTGTCTGGAATGCTCAAGATATGTCGAGAGAGACAGCCCTGATTGCATGTCTGACATTAAGGGCCTCCATCCATTGTTGGGAGAGCAGAATAAGCATGTCAAAGGTAGAGTGACCTGGTATGAATCTTAACTGATGGTCAGAGATCATCATCAGCTTGAGAAGATGAAGGATTTCACGTGCAGTACGATGATGGATTCCATGACCTTGCTAATCAATAGAAGTCAGCTGAGAGGTCTGCAGTGAAGGGGTCCATTTTTTGTACCTTGTTTATGTAATGCTGTGATGTTTCCAGACTTCCAAGGAGATGGACGATGACCGAGGGCAAAGAAAAGGGTGAAAAGAGAAGAAAGAGGATGTGCGAGAGTAGCAGAGCAGGTTTTTAGGACTCGTAAGCTGATGCCATGTGACCCAGTTGCAGAATCAGAGTCGAGGGTTGCCATAAACTTCTCCATCTTCTCAGCTGCAAGAGACACAGAGTCCCGAAGCATATGGCTATGACATAGTAGGGTGGGTACAGAGAGCGAGACGTTGGAGACAAGATTTGGAGGTCAACTCAGAATTGAGGCATTCAGACTTCTTATGAGTGGAGCCTGCTGTGGTGCCATTTGAAATGAGGTAAGGGATGGAGGGGGAGTATACTCCAGAGACAGACAGAACAAGATGCCCCCAGTATTTAGAGGAGGGAGACCAGGTTTGAAAGTTCAAACTTGAGGTAGGCCAGATGTTGTTTTCTGGCTCTCCTGAGGGTGGATTCACTTGTTGTGGTCTTTGTGGAATGATCTGAGGTTGCCTTCAGTCAGATTTGCCTTCCAGGAGAATGCAAGTTGTTTCAAAGCAACTGCCTCACCACAGCATTCAGTGTACCATGGGCATGAGGTCTATATGATAACTGACCACAAGAGGAGATAAATCTGTGCATAAGGGAGAGTAGACTTCTGTAAAGAGTTTATATTGGGGTGGTAGATGTATGACACCACTCCTGAAGTGCAATGGCTGCTTGGCAGTCCCTCTCAGTTTGCCTGAGTGAAATGCCAAACTCGCCGGCGCTGAGGCTGTTCTCTGAGAATCGCGAGAGAGATGTTGACCTTTACAAGCAGATGATCAGATGAACCAAATGGAGCAAAGGAATGGCAAAAAAATGGGGAAGTTGGTCACAATCAAAGCCAGAAGGGAGGATTTGTGATTGACAGGAATCTGGGTCAGAATTTTACAGATTGATTCAGTCACATGGAGTCACAGATTCCTTTGTAGAAGTGCCATGGAGGCTGGTGAGAGGGGTACCAACACCCAGCCAAATTTCATGGTGACAATTGAAATCATCACATATGAGAAAGAGAAAGTATAGAATAGTGGTTAAAAGTTGGTCCATGTTGTCTGGAGGAGACGTAAATGGAGTCGTCACTATTTGGAGGATGGTACTGCACACAGACAAACAATTTGTGAGAACAATGGGGAAGTCCCAGCCAGCGGTACTCTTGGGATTTGGGAGGTGTAAGAGCAGGACACGGACAGTGAAAAATTGAGTTATTGGTGTACAGTGAGACTCTGCTGCCAGGATGGGGTTCAGTTTGATCAAACTGGAGAAGACAATTGCCAGAGAGAGACATTGAGTCAAGGACGTCCTGTGGGAGGAATGATTATGTTAAACAGACATTGTCCAGTTTATCAGCAGCGGCCTAGATTGGGAGATGTTTCAGGTTGGACCGGAGGCCTCTGATGTCTGTGGAACACACATGTTTGTAGATTAAAGTTATTAAAACAGGGGAGAGCTATCAAAATGAGCCGCTTTATGTTGCACATCAGGGATCAGGAAGTTTCATCAATTTGAGGTAGGTGGAGGAAGGGGAGGGGAAATTGGGAAGTATCCAACCATATTGGAAAAGAAAGGGAGAATTTGAACTCATGTTTACAAATATTATGACTGTAATTCGTTTTAATACTCACTGTTTGCAATATTTTACATATTGTTAAACCTGTGCCTTTCTTTATTTATGACTGACTGCTTGCAATTACACTGCATTCACCGATTTGTAAGTTGCAAGGATGACATGCAATCAGACGATAAATGTCATCTGCATTTATTTCCACCGTCGCTTCTTTCTGTCTTTCCAAGTCAGGTTTTGCCACTTCAGATCCCTTACAAACACAATGTCCTCAACTTCAAGAACCTTGCAACGCATTACACTATTTTTGACCTACTGGTGAAACCTTAAGGCAGAAAAAGCAATGTCTAACATTGGTGTTGATATAAAATATTTAAATTCCATGTAATTGTTGCACACTGCATCTTTCAGACAACAACCATGCTTTGTAGAGAACTCTCATTCAAGGCTGTGCCAAATACAATATCGAGTATAATATTTTTTATAATATATAGGAGTCAGTAAATTGTTTTTTCCAGTTACAACATGTGGCCGCATGTTTATTTAAGATCAGTATTCTTGAAATTTAAGATTTTAGATCAGTAGTGATTGAGGAACGCGGGCACCTAAACATGCTTGGTTGTCCCACCTGCCCGAGAGCACTTCATCAACTTCATTTTGCCAAATATATCTCCAGAATGTGATGATCTCCAAATAGATCTCTTACACATTGACTTCACCTGATGGGCAACATATAAATCAGACTGACTACATTATAATCAATAGAGAACAGAGAAGTGCTGTGTAATCTGCCAATAGTCTGCCAGGTGCAGACTATGGGATACATCATGAACGCATTGTGGCAAAGCTACGGGTCAAATTGATATAGGTGAAAAAAAAATGTGTCCACATATGACCTTGACAACATATCAAAACAATATGCAATAAAGGTTTAAAAAAAAAACTGTTTGGCAGAGCAAGACTTGGTTGACAGAATGTCAGAAGAACTGTGTCAATAACTTGAAGACGTTGTAGAAGAAGAGGCCAAAGACAACATCCCAAAGGCAAACAGAAAGAAGAGAGAGGAAAACCAAAGGCACATAAAGAGAGGACATTAAGGGGCGAAATGCCAACTTCCAAAGTGAAGCGAGGAAAGACAAGAAATATTTCAGAGGCATGTGTAGGGATAGAAAGTGGCAAACAAGCAGGAAAACCGAGATCTTTTTTTCAAAGATCAGAGAGAAGGTCAAGGATTTGTGTCCTAAAGAGCGTAAGAGGAAAAGATCTGACAGAAGAAACACAGGTGAAAGAAAGATGATAGGACCATACCGAAACTTTACACAAACGAGATAACAATATGACGGCAACCTTCGAAGAAAGAGACGTGAGCAAAACCAATAGTGATATAATGTGCGATACATAGTGCCTTGAAAGAGCTGGCAAATGGAAAGGCCCCAGGTGCTGATTAAATTCTAATAGAACTCTTTAAAATAGTTTGGGAGAGGCAATCAAAATTTTAACAATTACATCTGTACACAGATCAGGAGCAGAATTGTATGGCCAAAAAAGGGGAAAGCAATGGAATGAAGACTAATTGCTAATGAAAGGGGATGCAAGAGAATGTTCAAATACTGTAACTAAACCATTGCCTTGATTTCACATGGTAGCAAGATATTACTAAAAATCATTCAACACAGAAGGAAGACTTAATTAAGTGAAAATGCCTGTTGAGCAAGCACATCTCAAAAGAGGAAGAGGTACTCGAGATCAAATAGCAAATCTGTGGTTGATCATGGAAAAAGCAAAGGAATATCAAAGAAGCTGTATCTCTGTTGCATTGATTATAGCGAAGCCTTCGATTGTGTTGATCATTAATTGAAGTGGATTATGCTAAGAGAAATGGGGATGTCAGGGCACCTGATATGTCTGACAAGAGGTATGTACACTAATCAAGACGTTACAGTAAGAACAGAGTATGGAGAGACGGAAAGGTTTGGAATTGGAAAAAGGATCAGATGGAGCTGCATTCTCTCCACTTACTTATTCAATCTGTTTAGTAAGTGCATCATGTCATCATGAAGAAATCAAACTTTGATGACATTGAGGCTAGAGACAGGATTGGATGAAGATATACTGCATCACCAATCGCTAAGGTATGCTAAAACTGTTGCAGACACTGAAGAAGGAAAGTGAAAAAGCTGATCTTTCTTTAAACCTCAAAAAATAAGACTAAAATCTTGTCAACTGGGAACATCAACGTGTTCAGATTGGAAGACGATCATGTGGAAATAGTGGAAAGTTTCATCTTCCTGGGTTCCAAGATTGAAGTGAGTGGAGAATGTAAGGAGAAATTAACAGACGGCTAGCATTGGAAAAAACAACAATGTCAGGATCTGGAAACACAATGATCTGCAAAAACAAATCAAACGATGTTGGTGAATACTCTGGTGTTTCCAGTTGCAATGTATGGATGCGAGTCATGGACAGTGAAAAAGAAAGGAAGGCAGAAGATTGACAGTTTTGAAATGTGGTGTTGGAGAAGAATGTTAAAAATTCCATGGACTGCAAGAAGAACAAACAAATCAGCGCTTGAAGGAATTAGACCATCATGGGCAGCAGTACATTAGTAGCGCTGATACGAAAACAAAAACTGTGATAATTTAGACACCTGTAACCATCCAAGTGGCAGCACATGCATTGATGGATCACACTGTCTGCGAGACACCAGGATGACAGTTTGTAGCTGGGCCAAGATTTGAACCCAGGCTGGATAGCTCAGAGGTGAGTGTGGGTGGAGGCTTGTAACAAACCTACTTCCAAAACATTAACCCAGATTCTTCTTCGTTTTATTACCATTTCAACAAACTCCATTGCTTAAGCCAAATGGAATCTGCTCATGAAAATAAAGTAAATCTAGGTGAATGCACAGGATGCAGGAGGTTTTGAGCAATTTACATATACACACACACACACACACACACACACACACACACACACACACACACACACACACACACACACACACACACACACACATATAATCGGGTGCCCATATTTTATTGTGGAGTCAGATTATGGGGTAATTTTGAATGCTTGTGAGTAAAAAAAAAATCCTTTTTTGTTCGTTGCAGGTCTTAATTGAAAAACAATACAAGTGTTCTGCTTATATCTATATCTGTATGAGTTTGTATCCAGAGTTTCAAAAAAACAAAATCATGACACAAGTGTTTGGTCACCTCGCCATTCAGTCATTCCATCTAAGAGTATGGTCAGATGTATTTTCAGAAAGGTTGTTGCACATAATGTCTCACATGTTCTTGCAATATAAACCCAAGTGCCAAGCCTCGAGTGGTCAAGTAAGGTTGGTCAAGATGTATAAAACGGATTGTTGAAGCTTGGGTTGTTTACGATTGAACTTGATTTTTAAAAAACAACTGGAACAACACTCGGTAGAGTGCATACCTCTGCCAGGCTGAACAGTTTACATTTTTTAACCTACTGATAGGCTGGATCCAGATCTTCACCAAAATTGAATTAATTCATCCTTGCCACACACCCAACTTGTCCACAAAATTTAGTCCAAATCCGTCCGCAACATTTTGAAATATCATGCACAGATATCGTTTTTGGTGCTCCCAATGGTGAAGAATCACTTTTAAAAATTCTAGTAGTTGGATCTGGATCCAGATCTTCACTTAAATCTAATCAGTTCGTCATTGTCACACACCCAACCTGTCCACCAAATTTCAGCCAAATCCGTCAATAACTTTTTAAGATATCCTGCTCACAAACAGACAGATAGATCGGTATGACAGACAAACAGAGGTGAAAGCATAACCTCCGCACACCTTCGATCGCAGAGGTAATAACTGAGCTTCTCACTAAGTGCAGTTGTTCATTTGTAAAGAGCTCAATCGGAAGTCAACGAAGGTTCAATGTGCTCTTTCGCTATTTTTGCTGACCAAGTGTCACTACATTGCTTCCAACGTCACACTATCAAAGCCATCCTCGTTTCTGCTTTCCCATAACTTCAAATTGTAATTGATTCACTGATGACTCCAGCTTTGCTATTTACTTATTCGGGTTCCTTCTGTTGACTCCAATGCATATTTGGTCTTCCCTTTAATTTGTGTGGAATATAAACGCCCCACCTTGTTTTTATTTGAAAATGAGGAAGGGTACAGGAGCTGGAACTATGGAATCGTAATAAAGAATGCAATACCGCACATAAAATTACCATCTCTCCACAATTAATGTCTGTCTCTTGATGCGTTCTGTAAGCAGCATTTTGCTATTTGCCAACTTCAATGTAAATGCTGAATGCAGCTGTTATTTCATCCGCAGGATCAAACAGGCTGACAAATAAGCAAACAGTAGTGCATTACTGCATTTACCCTCATACATGGTGATTCACATTACTTCTGCTTTCAGACCATTGGGTGACAATTGTGCCAACGTTTGGAGGTGGAAGAAAAATGTAGGTCAGATTATAGCTTCATTGCTTTTACTATTACCCCCAAAGACAGAAATAAATGCCTTTATAATACACATATCCCTCGATTTGCATAAAAAGAAAAAAAAAATAGAAATCGCCTTTAAAGTTTTGCTATCAGTTATTTTTAGTCGGTCAGGTGACGCCAACCAATTTTACTAAAGAATATTTTACTACATGCAATGGAGGTGAAAAAATCCACAAGGGCCTCCAAAAATTATCTGTTGTTTACTGCTGGGAGGAAAATAAAAATAAAAAAATAAAGAAAACTTTACATAAAAAATAACTACAAAGAGGGATGTAAGATGGATCAAAATTTTGGTTTCTCACTCTTGCTTTTATCATTTTGCGTTTTAAAAAAAAAACTGCATTCTTGCAATTTCAAGTTATACTGTCAAATAAACGCAAGGAAATAATTGGGTATTCAATGCCTAACTCCCCCCCCCCCCCATCACACCACCCCCAATCAAGCAAGCGATAACTAAATTTGTAGGAGAGATATGAACAAGGTGATACAGGAGATTGTACCATTCGGTGCTGCAGCAGCAGAAATAATACTCACAAGTCAGGTCTAAGAGCAAAAAATGGAAAAACTTAAATCAGTATTCATCATCAACTGACTGAATACATTATATTATTTAATTTGATGACATATGAGCATTAATAATATATTGTGATCATTATTTTATTGTTGATTCACAAGATGATTTTCAACATCATAAACAGGATTATCAACATCCAACCCACCCTTTCCTGAATACCATCCCTTCCATTATTTATATTCAGCAGAGGTTATTTGATGAATTTAGCCAAAAGCATGAATATCATTGGAGTAACCCAAACTTATGCATGTATATATACATATATATATATATATATATATATATATATATATATATATATATATATATATATATATATATAAATATATAAAGACCCACCCACATCTCTCACCTGTGAATGGAGGGAATAACCAATCAGTTCTCACCTAATCAACTAAACCCAGGTGGCTAGGATTATATAAATAAATCGACTCCTCCGATGCATTTGTGGCTGACGAAGCTGCATAAAGCAACCAAGAAAGCTGACCAAGGTAAGCCCTTTGTTGTTTTGAACCTTCCCAGAGTTCTTCTACAGCCATAAAAATATTCACAAATAGTACACACTTGGGAATCCCAATGCTACACATCCCCTCAGCACCTTCAGAAAAGTATTCCCACCTGCATGGAAATGGATTTCACTGCACTCAAAGGGATAATGAATGATGGAAATCTTCTTATAACCCTCTCTTTAAAGGTGTTTCTCCTTCGTGTTTGCCTTGTTGGTTGGCCAAGTGAGTTGTACCTTAAAACTCCTCAGATAAGTGGGGGAGTTTCATTTTTTAGTTAAATCACTGATTATATACATGTGAAAGTAATGAAACCCATTACACTTATTTTGTAACCTTTCAAACAAATAATTTGCTCTTGAAGTGATTTAGAGTTAATTTGGCAAAGAGTTTGAATACTTATGTAACAGAGAATCATCTGATTTTTATCTGTTAATCTAACTTGTTGACATTTTATCTGTATTTTTTAGTTTTATCACTTTGGAGTACAGTGGTTTGTGAAGACTATATATTAAGTTTGATTTGAAAGAATCATGAAATAAGCTCAGGTGGCATGAAAACATGAAAACTTTGGAGGGGGGTGAATTACTTTTCCAGGCCACTGCATACTAATAAGATAAATGCAAGTCAGAAAACACCATATTATTGGAGAAAACTAAGGATTGACTTCCGGTTTGGGATAGCTCCACACATGTACAGAGTGGCCACAAAGTCCCGATGCACGCAGTTAGAATTTCGTTAGAATTTATTTGCATGCTTCTCTCCATTCTCTGCTCAAATTTAAATTTTTCTCCATGCTCTTCTGGACATCTTCTTCCATCTTGATGGGTGGCGGTCATAAAAGCAGCCCCTGACAGCTGTTTTGAGGTCTTCATGACCTCCACCCCTCAACCCTCAACATGGAAGAAGATGTCCAGAAGTACAGGGAGACAAATTCAAATTTGTGCAGAGAATGAAGGTAAGCATACAGATAAATTCTAACTAAATTCTACCTGCATGCATCAGGACTTTGTGGCCACTCTGTACTGTATGTCAAATCTGCAGCCTGCTCCTTCACCTCAAGCAAAGCTAAGTTTGGATCTGTTGTATTTTTCTGTTTAACTTACGTCCCTGTGTTACTGTTTGCGTTTACATCCAATTTTCCATGTTAAATCGTACCTTGTTGTGCTATATCATCAAATTTGTTTTATTGTAGCCCTAGCTGGGAGCCATATTGTCTTGGGTAATGGAGGGGAAGGTGCTAAGGAAAAGGTGTGGTAGATGTTGATAATACTGCTGATGTTGAAAACCATCTTGGTGAATCAATTATAAAATAATGATGACAAGATATTATTAACACTCATACATCATCAAATTAAACAATTGATTAAGAAAGTGAACTACACCTTTCTCTTCTCTGAATAATGACCTGTTCTGATTTTCCCAAAAAAACTGTTCCAGCAATTTACCTTCTCACCATCATGAAAACATTTTCAGGGAAAAACAGCATTGTTCCCGAGATATTTTTGGGATGTCGAGAAATGTTGATTTTTTTTTTATATTTCAAAATATTTGGCAGATTTGCTCAGAGGTAGAAGACGCAGCTCTGAGGTTTTGAGTTGTTTAACCTGGTTTCTGTTATTGGCCTGACCATAAACTGTCAGCCTGATGTTTTGTTGGCAGGATGTTGCATTCATCTGTCAGATGGGATGTTAAGCTCGGGAGCTGTCTGCCAGCAACGGTTGCTGTGGGATGTTAAAGATCCCAAGTCGTATTCGAGTTATTCTGCACAAACTCCACCGTGTAGAGGTAAGCTCTTTGTTTGAAATTGTTCTGCCCAGCCACCAAGTGAATGTCAATAGACCTTTGTGCAAGGAGATAATTCACCAACTTTTGCTCCCTTGCCAAAAGGTATTAGTGTAACTCAGTGATGCACCAGGTGTCTGCATCATCCTTTATCTGCTGGATTCCTGTCTTTTACTTTACTTTAGGTCATTACTCCTCATAAGGTTGTGTTGTAATCTGGCTGGTCAGCCAAGCACATTGCCAAATTTATGATTCAGGTGTTCCTCCTCGTACTGGTTTGAATTGCTGTCAGGATAATGAGCATCAGAAGGGTAAAGCTAAACTGTCTCAACCCAGCTTATGCTTTTGGTAAATGGGTGAGCAATCCAATGCTTTGCAAATTTTGCTTGGCAATAACAAGAAGGACCAATCTATGAATCAAAAGACAACATCGATATGGTCGCTTTGTTGCCATAAACCAGTATAATTATTCCTCTGTTAACTTTTCTTACACTTCTTGCTTAAAAACCAAAAATTCAAAAGGTTAATGTGTTCATTGTGCAATGTGCTTGGCTGACCAGCCAGATCTTTTCTGGTCTGCACATTCGTTGTGAAACATAATCAAGATAAACCAATATTTTGCCCTTACGCTCCACTGATGATTTATGTATACCTTGAGCTGACTTTGTATGCCTGTGTTATGCTTTGACAAGCATGCTGCCCCAGTCCAGCCTTCTACGTGTGTGTATAGATATAGATATAGATATATAGACATATACACATACATATATACAAATATATACGTATACAGAAAAAAGTTCCTGTGCACCATTAAAAAAAATTACACAAAACGATACTGACATGTACCCGAGCAATACAATTGTCAGTCTGCATGTGCCTTGACATGTTCCCCAGTTTACCCATGAATATCCGGAATTTGCATAGGCATACTGTGCACCACAGGCACAAATTGCCGTGCACCTATTCCGAGTTATGTGACAGTGCTATAAGTGGTATTGAGCAAATTGCAATGCCGCAGCACGATTGGTTGAACCATCCCAGATATGAAAAACATTTTTATTGACGTCTAAAAGATCGTAAACGTGATGCCACACCTTTCCGAAAATGAACGTCGACGTGCTATTGACATGCATGACATGTAACAGGAATGCCACAAAATGTTGTGACTAGGCGTTTTGGTGTTCATCGGAACATCATACAGTCACTCTGGAGACGTTATCAACTGGCAACTTCAGAGACCGTCCACATCCTGGGTGACCACATGTGACGTCACATCAGCAGGATAACCATATCCGGATGGTGCACCTTAGGAATCCATTCCAGAGAGCAAGTTTGACAGCTTGCAAGCATCCCTGACTTGCGACCAGTCAGTGCCAGAACTGTCAGGAATTGGTTATGCAAACATAACATCTGATCACGATGATCAGCAGTCCTTCCTATTTTGTTGTCACATCATGGCCGTGCGTGCTGAGCTTGGCGTAGACAATGTCTGGGGTTCAGGAGACAAGATTAAGCTGCTGTCCTTTTTTACAGATGAGTCGAGGTTCCATCTTGATAGTAGTGATGGCTGATGTCACGTTTATCGAAGGGAAGGGGAATGTTATGCTGATGTTTGTGTTGTGCAATATTTGTTGTTCGATGGTTGAAGCGTGATGGTATGAGGAGGCATCACCGCATATCACAGAACCCAGCTGGACGTCATTAATGGCAATTTGACAGGTATTCAGCACCTTGATGAAGTTATCCATCCTTACATCCTCCCCGTTGCTTCAGATTCATGGACGTCATATCACACTTCAACAGGATGACGTGCGCCCTCGCGTTGCATGAGTGGTCTCTGACTTCATCACACAACAGAACATTCCCACACTTCCCTGGCCAGCTATTTTGCCTGATATTTTTTCCATTGAACATGTGTGGGATGAAATGGAATGTTTATTGTGCAGTCTTCAAAACTAGGCGGTGACGTTGGCCCAACTACAGCAGGCCTTGCTACAGATCTGAAATGACATCCCTCAAGCCTTCTTCAACCACCTTCTGTCCTCAATGAGGTGCTGTTGCTGAGCGTGTGTTAATGCAAATTGGGGTCACACGAGATACTGAGCAGTTAACTGACTTTTGCCCACACCCCTCTTTAAGCCTCTGGAGACATGTCTTGCACACAAGTGTTGACATTCTCATGTTGATTTCATGTTTATCAAACACTAAATATTGATATGACCAAACAACGTGATGTGTTTATTTTCATTTCTCATTTCACCAAGGTGTAAATGATGTGCAGGAATTTTTTCTGCAGGTACAGTATATATATACAGTATACTGTAAATGTATACACTGACCAAATTCCAGAATCCTTCCCTAATCTATCGTGGCGACTGCTTTAACAGCATTACTGCAATCTCAAAAATGATACAACCATCAGTGAGGAGCTGTACACAAATAAATGATGAATTAAAACATTTGAATGAAAAAAAAATTCACAAACATTATGGTGCTTGTTAAATTTTATATTTATGTGTGACTTTTCATCCTCCCCTGAAACAGGTTTGACTATGTGTGATACTACCTTCTTGTTGATCACATGTATTGTAGGTTTTCTTCTCAGCTTGTTATTATTGACATTGAAGGTTTAAGCCCTATTAAAAAAATGACATATTGCCCTTTTTCATTTGTTCAGAAACTTGCAAAGTGAATGTCTATCATTCCCCATATCAGCAGCTGGTTTATTTAACTTTTGAGCAAATATACATACAACTTTTAGAGTTCAGGCTACATGAGTTTTTGCTTTCAATAAAAATCAATGTCAAAAGTATAACTTTCCCCAAAACAATTCATTGTCACCAACAAAGATGATTCCTTATAAATAAAAAAAATCTTTCTTACATGACATCATACTATCAAGGAGACAGGAGCTAAATATGTCAGCATTAAAGTTAGTCATTACCCCACGCAAGCGAAGCGCCAAAATTGAAAATCATTTCAAACAGGAAACTTGCTGTTTTTAAGGATGTCATAATGGACACATACAACAGGCATGAATAACTAAAGTAATGTACGTGATGTAATAGACACTGCATAAAATGGCAGTAAATTCTGGAATTGATTTCTGTACACAACTTTTACTATCTTTATTTTATTTTAATTAAATTATATACTTCAACACTGCAGTACACAAATCGTCATCATAATACTTCCAAGAACCTCCAGTTTTACAACACTGTACTTCAATTTAAAAAAAATTAAGGTTCGATGGGGTGGTGTACAAGGGTGATGTTTGTGAATGCTTCTGCACTACTTCAGTAGCACTAAACATTCACATTTCTTTTTAACGATCATTAAAATCATCTCATTAAAATTGAAGTAAAATTGAAGTAACTGCATGGGGGTATCATGTTCTATGAACTCTCTGTAGTTTATGCAGTTTAAGGGTTAACAATCATTCCGATTTTAAATATTTGAACATGTAATTCAAACAAATAGTGCCATACCACAAGAACATTTGGTAACATAGACAGAAAGCAAATAACTTATTGTAAGATGGTAATAGATGACTGACTGTATGCATATCACGTCATTCAGCATTGAAACATACAGATCTGATACCAAATGATTCGATAGCATGAGAGACCATTTCCTTTGTCCAGTGAAATCTGTTATCTGGCACCCATGGGACTTTTCCCCTGCTACTTATTCAAATATGCCGGTTAACTAAATGCTTTTTTTTTATTTTATTTTTTGGTTACATCGTCTAGGCTCGTGGAAGAGCTAGTACACTGAACCGATCAGGACATGAGACAAAAACAGGACGCAAACATGCATGCATGTGTTTTTTATCCCCCGCCAACTTCGTTGGTTGGCGGGGGATATAGAAATGGGTTCCGTCCGTCCATCCGTCACATTTCGTTTCCGGAGCTTAACTACAAATCCAGTCAAGATATATTTACGAAATTTGGTACACATATCAAGCAAGTAGTGAACTGGTGCCTATTGATATTTAGAGATTTCCCCCAAAAAAAATTTCAGTCACTTTCCATGGAAACAAGTTGGGTATTAAGAAATAATTGAGGTTAACCTTTGTTTCCAGAGCATAGTTGCAAAACTATGAACTATTTCTTTATGAAATTTGGTACACACATCAAAAATAAATTGAACTGGTTTTATTTGCGTTGACGACGTAATAATCGAGGAGTTAGCTGTGAGGTTGTGTGAAAAACTAAAAAAAAATTTAAATAACATCTTAATAATCTTGCGTGCCAGTTGGTAAAGTGTCGGATAACACAGCTTTTTATGTAATATGAATTTAACCATCTATATACTGTATATAAGACAGAGATGGCGTCCGTTGATCTCCACGATTTACGCTGATTAGCTGTGGTGAGGCCAGGTGCAATGTGATTGACTCCTGGCAACTGAATAATGTATCATGTCGGCTTATTAAAAGCTGATATTTGAAATCCGATTCCATATTTGATAATTGGAACTCATGGCCTTAATAATTATGTCAAAATCTGGAGTGAAATTAGAAAGAAAAAAAATGAGGAAAAAGCGAATTTTTGCTAACTAGGTATAATTAAATAATAGCCTTCACAGGACAGGTAAAATGGCTCAAAAATTATTTTTTTTACTCTTTAAAAGGTAATTATTGTATGTCTGATTGTATTTAATTCCACCACCCAGGGATACGAGAAGCAATCATTTTGGATTTGGATTCTACTTTTATTATGCATTTTTAAGGCTGGTGTTGGCTTAATGGTTAGGGTGGTGGCTTGGGATCCCAGGGTCCTGAGTTCAAGTCCTGTTGGCTGCTGAATTAACACCAGGGGGTTGACTCAGCCTGTCATCCTTCCGAGGTCGGCGAAGTGAGTACCAGTGTACTGGTCCTGGTGTATGCCCCGGTTCGAATAGGTGTACCATATCCCTGTGTGTCGTAAGAGGCGACCAGGGTTGGCGTCAGGAAGGGCATACAGCCATAAAACATTGCCTCAAGAAAAAGCCCAACCCCTGCACAGCAGGGAAAAATGGCTGTAAAAACAGCCTTTTTATGCATTTTAAACGTACTGCACAAATACAACATGGAATCGCAGTTTGTATAGAAACAGTGCTTTAAGATATGACCTCAGCTGACAGGATGGTCTTGGGGGTACCCACACTCTCCACGATGCAGTCTAGCTTGGGTTTGAATCTCGGCCCAGTTATAAAATGTCATCTTGGTGTTTCATGGACTAGGTGAATCGTCAATGCGTGTGCCCTCCCTCCGATGGATGTTAAACTGCACGTCCTGTCTTCCGCCATTAGTTGATGGATGTTAAAGATCCCCACAGTGTACTTCATGAATAGTGGGCGAGCTATAACCAGCACTGTGGCCAAATTAAAAATTCCTTCCCGAACTAATGCTGGGAAGGCAATGGCAAACCACACAGTGGAAACCCTTGCTCAGGAGGCTGATTCAGTGGCACAGATGCTCAGTAATGAGTATGGTACATCAAATAACAAACTAGAAGAGCACATGATAGAGCACATACATACCTCCACCATGCATAGCCTGATCCATGAAAACATATCGGACCCGTTACATTTTTGAGATATAATGCTATGCAGTACGATATCATTTTTGGACCCTATCTCTCAATGGTGAAGAATCACTTTAAGAATGAAATAATTCTCGTATCCAGATCCTGATTCGGATCTTCACCAAAATTGAAAAAAAAAAATTCTTCCTTGTCACACACCCAAAATGTCCACCAAGTTTCGTCCAAATCCGTCCACAACTTTTTGAGATATCGTGTGGCATATTAGTTTAGCCATATCTCTCAATGGTGAAGAATCACTTAAAAAATTATCAGATCTGGATCCGGATTCGGATCTTCACCAAAATTGAATCAATTCGTCCTTGTCACACACCCAACATGTCCACCAAATTTCGTCTGAATCCGTCCACAACTTTTTGAGATATCGTGCTATATATCATTTTTGGCCCGATCTCTCAATGGTGGAGAATCACTTAAAAATTCTCGAAGTCGGATCTGGATTCGGAGCTTCAGCAAAATCTAATCAGTTCGTCCTTGTCACACACCGAACCTGTCCACAAAATTTAATCCGGATCCGACCAAAACATTTTTGAGATATCCTGCACATAACCAAACAAATAGACAAACACACAGACAGAAAGGGGTGAAAATTTAACCTACTTCACCTTCAGTGGTGGAGGTAATAAAAGTAGCAATTGAATAGTGAAAGCGAAAAAAAAAACTGAAAAGGAAAGTAAAGCCTTTTAAAAAGGATAGAGCATGGACAAATAGGAAGAAGGGGAGGAGAAGGGGAGAGGGGGGAGGGGGAGAGAGTGGGGTGGGAGAGGAGTGGGGGGGAGGACAGAGTGGGAGAGAGGCGAGAAGGAGGGGAGGAGTGAGAGAGGTGAGGGAGAAGAGAAAGCGGGGACGGAGATCGAGAGGGTGGGGTGATGGGGAAGAAGTCTGTATCCATCCTGTCCACTGCATTCCTCCCTACCCCCGTTGTTTGTCCAATTCTCCCTCTAATTTGTCCTTCAACTCCATTGTTGGTGTCTCCTTCCCCCACCCTCTCACTATTGTTCCTTTTGTCATGTTATGTCATGATCTACTTAGTGTTTTAGCTCTTCCACGAGCCTTGACTCTACATTCAAAAAAGGCATAGGTTGGCAGCCATTGTGCACTGTACAGACTTTATTGGCTGAATGGTCACTTACAGTGTTGTAATTCCTTGGAAGGGTAGTCAACTAATATATATATATATATATATATATATATATATATATATATATATATATATATATATATATATATATATATATATATATATATATATATATATATATATATGTCAACCATGGTGTCTGTCCATGTGTTTGTCTGTCTCCCGTTTACGGTGGCCACTTCCCACACTACATTTGTAAAGTTCAATCTGTGACTTGAAATGATGGGATAACAGGCATGAATACTGTTAATGCCAAATTTTATTTTGCAACCAGTATATTTGCTCTCTTTTCCAACAAATGCAACACTCTGTCACCTTATAAGCCTGGTGTAGGCTTAATGGTTAGGGTGGCGGTCTTGGGATCCCATGGTCCTGAGTTCAAATCCCGCTCATCTGTTGAATTAATACCAGGTGGGGTTAACTCGACCTGTCATCCTTCCGAGGTCGGCAATATGAGTGCCAGCGTGTTGGTATACTGCGTCGGAGTGGCGACCCATCCATGATGGTGCCCAATAGCCAAGGAGACTGCTTTGGCAACACCAACACTCTGCACAGAGTATGGTCCCAATGGATGGATGGATGTCACCTTATGTTGCACCACCATTTTTGCGGTGGGCGTTATAATTATCTCAGAGCTTTGGTTCTGCATCACGAGTCCTTGTAACAGTATAGGCCTTATGCTTAGGCCTCTGTTACGTGCAATTGGAATCTATCCGAGCTCTATAACCATGATGTATTATATATGCACAAAGGCAGTGAACATGTTGTGGTGATTATTCCTTCTAACGTGCTGGTTATGATGATGGTGTTTAAACCAGAACAAGAGAAATCTCAACTCGCATTCAAAACGCAATGACATGTTGTGAATTAAGTCCAGTTTATAATTGATCCTTCATTGTCTCCAACGGTTAGCGAAGAAAAAGGGTCCCTTGGCACTGAGCCGCCATGGCTTTTAAACAGCATCAAAAATGGCAGGCATAACAGGAGACTAGTTTGTTTTGGTCGTGGTCATTTAATCAAACAAACGAAATCCCCTTCGCTCAATTGTCTTGATGATGGAGAAACAAAAGTCACTCTTAAATATTGATGTGCTGAGTGACTCTTGAATGAGAAAAGGCTTGCAAGGAAAAGTGTGTGGCCTTCACTCATGTCGTGATGACGAGTTCTCTAAAAGGTCACATTGTAGAGTCCTCCTCCACATCCATTGGCTCTCTGGAAAACTTCCACCGATTGGCTGCTCATGTTCACAGGTTTATTTCATCACAAATATTCGCGAAAATGCAAAGAAAAATGAATGAGTCACAACAACGTTTTCGCTTCAAACGCAGATTTTTTTTTATTTTTGGGAGTGATAAAGGCAGTCATTTGTTTCCGACTCTTTTTTTCTTAAAAAAAAAACTCGACCTGATACCACACCAGAAAACCCAGGTCATTGTAAGGGTCTTTGTCTGAGTTGTTCCAGGAATCTCACGACATTGTGAATAAAACTTCTGCAATTATATACTTTTAAGAGTCAATTTTTTGAAGTCTGATATTGTGTGATGCATGACGTCTCAGAATTTGTTCCAATTCTTTTTTGGTTGTAGACATATGACATCGATTGGAAGGGGGGGGGGTTAGGTTTTTAATCCTCAATACTGTTTGGTTTTTTCTTTTCTTTCGAGCTGCTGGAAAGAACTAAGTCCAAAATGCTAAAAATGATAAATGGAGGAAATTAGGTTTTCACCTATAAACATTTCAGTGTGCCCAAAGTCAACCTTAATGATTTTCATTGTTGTGAACCTATGGGGTAATGACTTTCAAAAACCGTTTAAATATTTGAGGCTGACGAAGGGCACAGCCCATAGTTTAGTGGCATCACAAATTACTATTTCTCACTATTTATGGACTTATTCCCAGAGTAACCACAGCTTGTGCCCTGAGTACTCCTTGATCTTGTATGCATACAATGATAACTTCGTATCTCTTCTTCCTATTTAGGTACAAATGATCGAGGTGCACTTAACGCGTGGAAGTATAGGGGGGTACTTTTGCCACCCTAAGGGTTAAGCGTCAGACTCTTCACGATGTGCATAAAGAAAGCCCCATGCTTCGGTGTAACGTCTGACCTGGCTGTGTGATGTGCTGGTACTCCTTCACACCCGCCACCCAAATGGTGGTCCCTGAGTGATCACCACACCAGATGTACGGTGCTTTCCTTGCAGATGCTAATCCTCCCAAACAAAACCTGTCCTATCTGTGTGGACTAAGCCATTTGCAGTCAGGGCAATTCAAATAATTCAGAGACCAATAACTTCACGTGCATATTTAATAAGTATGTACCACCAAATTAATGTGCATATTTAATAAGTACCTACCAATAACTTAATGTGCATATTTAATAAAATATACATACCAACAACTTCATGTACATATTTAATTAGTATGTTCCACAAACTTAATGTGCATATTTAATAAATACAAGCCAATAACTTAATGTGCATATTCAATAAGTACCTACCAACAACTTCATGTACATATTTAATAAGTATGTTCCACCAAATTCATGTGCATATTTAATAAGTACCTTCCAATAACTTCATGTGCATATTTAATAAATACCGACCAATAACTTCATGTGCATATTTATCAAATACATACCAGCAACTTAATGTGCATATTTAATAGATACATACCAACAACTTAATGTGCATATTTAATAAATACATACCAACAACATCATGTGCATATTTAATAAGTACCTACCAACAACTTCATGTGCATATTCAATAAGTACCTACCAACAACTTCATGTGCATATTTAATAAGTACCTTCCAATAACTTCATGTGCATATTTAATAAATACCGACCAATAACTTAATGTGCATATTTAATAAATACATACCAACATCTTCATGTGCATATTTAATAAATACATACCAATAATTTATGTGCATATTTAATAAATACATACCAACAACTTAATGTACATATTTGATAAATACATACGAATAACTTCATGTGCATATTTAATAAATACATACCAATAACTTCATATGCATATTTATTAAATACATACCAACAACTTCATGTGCATATTTAATAAATAAAAACCAACACCTTCATGTGCATATTTAATAAATGCATACCAAATAACTTTATGTGCAGATTTAATAAATACATACCAATAACTTTATGTGCATATTTAATAAGGACCTACCAACAACTTAATGTGCATATTTAATAAGTACCTTCCACTAACTTAATGTACATATTTAATAAATACATACCAACAACTTAATGTGCATATTTAACAAATACATACCAATCACTTAATGTGCATATTTAATAAATACATACAAACAACTTAATGTGCATATTTAATAAGTACCTTCCACTAACTTAATGTACATATTTAATAACTACATACCAACAACTTCATGTGCATATTTAATAAATACATACCAACAACTTCATGTGCATATTCAAAAAGTACCTA
Organism: Eptatretus burgeri; assembly: GCF_056783735.1. Taxonomy (NCBI): domain Eukaryota; kingdom Metazoa; phylum Chordata; class Myxini; order Myxiniformes; family Myxinidae; genus Eptatretus; species Eptatretus burgeri. The sequence continues at coordinate 48,650,620 of NC_140975.1, read as the reverse complement.
CCAACAACTTCATGTGCATATTTAATAAGTACCTACCAACAACTTCATGTGCCTATTTAATAAGTACCAACCAATAACTTCATGTGCATATTTAATAAGTACCTACCAACAACTTCATGTGCCTATTTAATAAGTACCTACCAATAACTTCATCTTCATATTTAATAAGTAAACTATCAGAATCCCGTGGTAAAAATTACCATGAGAGAAAAAAAGGAAGCCTTTTATTCTTGCACTGGTTGAAAGAGCACAAATATATATAAATGACTGTTTTTACAGCCATTTTTCCCTCCTGTGCAGGGGTTTGGCTTTTTGTGAGGCAATGTTTTATGGCCGGATGCCCTTCCTGACGCCAACCCTGGTCGCCTCTTACGACACACAGGGATATGGTACACCTATTCTAACCAAGGCATACACCGGGACCAGTACACTGGCACTCATTTAGCCGACCTCAGAAGGATGACAGGCTGAGTCAACCCCCTGGTGTTAATTCAGCAGCCAACGGGGCTTGAACTCAGGACACTGGGATCCCAAGCCACCACCCTAACCACTAAGCCAACACCAGGCTAATATATACATATATATACATATATATATACATATATATATATATATATATATATATATATACATATACATATATATATATATATACATACATATATATATATATATATATATATATATATATATATATATATATATATATATATATATATATATATATATATATATATATATCAGATTTGTTCACAGCAATGATATCACAGCACATATTCTCAGTTCATATTAGTACCTTCGTTAATGTTAAACCCTGGTGTTGGCTTAGTGGCTAGGGTGGCTGGCTGAGGATCTTTGGGTCCTGTGTTCAAGCCCCAAACTGTTGAATTAACACCAGGTGGGGTTGACTCAGCTTATCCTTCCAAGGTTGTCAAAATGAGTACCCGTGTACTGGTATGGGGGCACAGCTGTTGCCCAAACAAAATGATAACTACCTAGCAGCCAAGCTGCCATACAGCAAGAAGAAGAAGTTAATGTTACACAATGAAAGTACTGATCTTGGTTCAAATTGGTACCTTGGTTGATTTTACACAATAAAACTACCGATTATCGGTTCAGTTATTGGTACCTTGATTAATTTTGCTCAATGGGAGTACCAATCCTCGGTTCACATTGATACCTTCATTCATTTTACACAATAAAAGTACTGATTCTCGTTTCAATTTACACCATGAAAGTACCGATCCTCGTATCATTTTGGCACAATTTTACACAATGAAAGTACTGATCCTCGGTTCAATTAGTGGTGACTTGGTTCATGTTACACAATGAGAGCACCGATCCTGGGTTACAAAAGGTACCTTGGTGAATTTTACACAATAAAAATACTGATCCTGGGTTTAAATTGCTACCTGGATTCATTCTACACAATAAAACTACTGATCCTAGGTTCATATCAGTACTTTGGTTCATTTTAAACAATATAAGTACTGATCCTGGGTTCAAATTAGTACTTGGATTCATTTTACACAATAAAAGTACCAATCCTGTGTTTTTATTGGTACCTGGATTCATTTCACACAAAAGTACCGATCATGTGTTTGTGTTGGAACCTGAATTCATTTTACACGATGAATGTAGTGATCCTGGGTTTATATTGGTGTCTTAGTTCATTTTACACAATGAAAGTGCTGATCCTGGGTTTATATTGGTGTCTTAGTTTATTTTTCACGAAAGTATTGATCCTGGGTTTATATTGGTACCTTAGTTCATTTTACACAATGAAAGTATTGATTCCAGGTTTATATTGGTGTCTTAGTTCATTTTACACAATGAAAGTACTGATCCTGTGTTTATATTAGACCTTAGTTCTTTTTACACAATGAAAGTACTGATAACTGGGTTTATATTGGTATCTTAGTTCATTTTACACAATGAAAGTATTGATCCTGGGTTCATATTGGTGTCTTAGTTCATTTTACACAATGAAAGTATTGATCCTGGGTTCATATTGGTGTCTTAGTTCATTTTACACAATGAAAGTATTGATCCTGGGTTCATATTGGTGTCTTAGTTCATTTTACACAATGAAAGTATTGATCATGGGTTCATTTTACACAATGAAAGTATTGATCCTGGGTTCATATTGGTGTCTTAGTTCATTTTACACAATGAAAGTATTGATCATGGGTTCATTTTACACAATTAATGTACTGATCCTGGGTTCATATTGGTACCTTAGTTTATTTTACACAATGAAAGTATTGATCCTGGGTTCATATTGGTGTCTTAGTTCAGTTTACACAATGAAAGTATTGATCCTGGGTTCATATTGGTGTCTTAGTTCATTTTACACAATGAAAGTATTGATCCTGGGTTTATATTGGTGTCTTAGTTCATTTTACACAATGAAAGTATTGATCCTGGGTTTATATTGGTGTCTTAGTTCATTTTACACAATAAAAGTACTGATCCTGTGTTTATATTAGACCTTAGTTCTTTTTACACAATGAAAGTACTGATACTGGGTTTATATTGGTATCTTAGTTCATTTTACACAATGAAACTATTGATCCTGGGTTCATATTGGTGTCTTAGTTCATTTTACACAATGAAAGTATTGATCCTGGGTTCATATTGGTGTCTTAGTTCAGTTTACACAATGAAAGTATTGATCCTGGGTTCATATTGGTGTCTTAGTTCATTTTACACAATGAAAGTATTGATCCTGGGTTCATATTGGTGTCTTAGTTCAGTTTACACAATGAAAGTATTGATCCTAGGTTCATATTGGTGTCTTAGTTCATTTTACACAATGAAAGTATTGATCCTGGGTTCATATTGGTGTCTTAGTTCAGTTTACACAATGAAAGTATTGATCCTGGGTTCATATTGGTGTCTTAGTTCAGTTTACACAATGAAAGTATTGATCCTGGGTTCATATTGGTGTCTTAGTTCATTTTACACAATGAAAGTATTGATCCTGGGTTCATATTGGTGTCTTAGTTCAGTTTACACAATGAAAGTATTGATCCTAGGTTCATATTGGTGTCTTAGTTCATTTTACACAATGAAAGTATTGATCCTGGGTTCATATTGGTGTCTTAGTTCATTTTACACAATTAATGTACTGATCCTGGGTTCATATTGGTACCTTAGTTTATTTTACACAATGAAAGTATTGATCCTAGGTTCATATTGGTGTCTTAGTTCATTTTACACAATGAAAGTATTGATCCTGGGTTCATATTGGTGTCTTAGTTCAGTTTACACAATGAAAGTATTGATCCTGGGTTCATATTGGTGTCTTAGTTCATTTTACACAATGAAAGTATTGATCCTGGGTTCATATTGGTGTCTTAGTTCAGTTTACACAATGAAAGTATTGATCCTAGGTTCATATTGGTGTCTTAGTTCATTTTACACAATGAAAGTATTGATCCTGGGTTCATATTGGTGTCTTAGTTCAGTTTACACAATGAAAGTATTGATCCTGGGTTCATATTGGTGTCTTAGTTCAGTTTACACAATGAAAGTATTGATCCTGGGTTCATATTGGTGTCTTAGTTCATTTTACACAATGAAAGTATTGATCCTGGGTTCATATTGGTGTCTTAGTTCAGTTTACACAATGAAAGTATTGATCCTAGGTTCATATTGGTGTCTTAGTTCATTTTACACAATGAAAGTATTGATCCTGGGTTCATATTGGTGTCTTAGTTCATTTTACACAATTAATGTACTGATCCTGGGTTCATATTGGTACCTTAGTTTATTTTACACAATGAAAGTATTGATCCTAGGTTCATATTGGTGTCTTAGTTCATTTTACACAATGAAAGTATTGATCCTGGGTTCATATTGGTGTCTTAGTTCATTTTACACAATGAAAGGACTGATCCTGTGTTTATATTAGACCTTAGTTCTTTTTACACAATGAAAGTATTGATCCTGGGTTCATATTGGTGTCTTAGTTCATTGTACACAATGAAAGTATTGATCCTGGGTTCATTTTGGTGTCTTAGTTCATTTTACACAATGAAAGTATTGATCCTGGGTTCATATTGGTGTCTTAGTTCATTTTACACAATGAAAGTATTGATCCTGGGTTCATATTGGTGTCTTAGTTCATTTTACACAATGAAAGTATTGATCCTGGGTTCATATTGGTGTCTTAGTTCATTTTACACAATTAATGTACTGATCCTGGGTTCATATTGGTACCTTAGTTTATTTTACACAATGAAAGTATTGATCCTAGGTTCATATTGGTGTCTTAGTTCATTTTACACAATGAAAGTGTTGATCCTGGGTTCATATTGGTGTCTTAGTTCATTTTACACAATGAAAGTATTGATCCTGGGTTCATATTGTTCATTTTACATTAGTTCATTTTGTCTTAGTTCATTTTACACAATGAAAGTATTGATCCTGGGTTCATATTGGTGTCTTAGTTCATTTTACACAATGAAAGTATTGATCCTGGGTTCATATTGGTGTCTTAGTTCATTTTACACAATGAAAGTATTGATCCTGGGTTCATATTGGTGTCTTAGTTCATTTTACACAATTAATGTACTGATCCTGAGTTCATATTGGTACCTTAGTTTATTTTACACAATGAAAGTATTGATCCTGGGTTCATATTGGTGTCTTAGTTCATTTTACACAATGAAAGTATTGATCCTGGGTTTATATTGGTGTCTTAGTTCATTTTACACAATGAAAGTATTGATCCTGGGTTTATATTGGTGTCTTAGTTCATTTTACACAATGAAAGGACTGATCCTGTGTTTATATTAGACCTTAGTTCTTTTTACACAATGAAAGTATTGATCCTGGGTTTATATTGGTGTCTTAGTTCATTTTACACAATGAAACTATTGATCCTGGGTTCATATTGGTGTCTTAGTTCATTTTACACAATGAAACTATTGATCCTGGGTTCATATTGGTGTCTTAGTTCATTTTACACAATGAAACTATTGATCCTGGGTTCATATTGTTCATTTTACATGAGTTCATTTTGTCTTAGTTCATTTTACACAATGAAAGTATTGATCCTGGGTTCATATTGGTGTCAGTTCATTTTACACAATGAAAGTATTGATCGTAGGTTCATATTGGTGTCTTAGTTCATTTTACACAATGAAAGTATTGATCCTGGGTTCATATTGGTGTCTTAGTTCATTTTACCCAATGAAAGTATTGATCCTGGGTTCATATTGGTGTCTTAGTTCATTTTACACAATTAATGTACTGATCCTGGGTTCATATTGGTGTCTTCGTTCATTTTACACAATTAATGTACTGATCCTGGGTTCATATTGGTACCTTAGTTTATTTTACACAATGAAAGTATTGATCCTAGGTTCATATTGGTGTCTTAGTTTATTTTACACAATGAAAGTATTGATCCTAGGTTCATATTGGTGTCTTAGTTCATTTTACATAATGAAAGTATTGATCCTGGTTATATAATTGGTACCTTAGTTCATTTTACACAATGAAAGTATTGATCCTGGTTATATAATTGGTACCTTAGTTCATTTTACACAATGAAAGTATTGATCCTGGGTTCATATTGGTGTCTTAGTTCATTTTACACAATGAAAGTATTGATCCTGGGTTCATATTGGTGTCTTAGTTCATTTTACACAATGAAAGTATTGATCCTGGGTTCATATCGGTGTCTTAGTTCATTTTACACAATGAAAGTATTGATCCTCGGTTCATATTGGTGTCTTAGTTCATTCTACACAATGAAAGTATTGATCCTAGGTTCATATTGGTGTCTTAGTTCATTTTACACAATGAAAGTATTGATCCTGGGTTCATATTGGTGTCTTAGTTCATTTTACACAATGAAAGTATTGATCCTAGGTTCATATTGGTGTCTTAGTTCATTTTACACAATGAAAGTATTGATCCTGGGTTCATATTGGTGTCTTAGTTCATTTTACACAATGAAAGTATTGATCCTGGGTTCATATTGGTGTCTTAGTTCATTTTACACAATTAATGTACTGATCCTGGGTTCATATTGGTGTCTTAGTTCATTTTACACAATGAAAGTATTGATCCTGGGTTCATATTGGTACCTTAGTTTATTTTACACAATGAAAGTATTGATCCTGGGTTCATATTGGTACCTTAGTTTATTTTACACAATGAAAGTATTGATCCTGGGTTCATATTGGTGTCTTAGTTCAGTTTACACAATGAAAGTATTGATCCTGGGTTCATATTGGTGTCTTAGTTCATTCTACACAATGAAAGTATTGATCCTGGGTTCATATTGGTGTCTTAGTTCATTTTACACAATGAAAGTATTGAACCTAGGTTCATATTGGTGTCTTAGTTCATTTTACACAATGAAAGTATTGATCCTGGGTTCATATTGGTGTCTTAGTTCATTTTACACAATGAAAGTATTGATCCTAGGTTCATATTGGTGTCTTAGTTCATTTTACACAATGAAAGTATTGATCCTGGGTTCATATTGGTGTCTTAGTTCATTTTACACAATGAAAGTATTGATCCTGGGTTCATATTGGTGTCTTAGTTCATTTTACACAATTAATGTACTGATCCTGGGTTCATATTGGTGTCTTAGTTCATTTTACACAATGAAAGTATTGATCCTGGGTTCATATTGGTACCTTAGTTTATTTTACACAATGAAAGTATTGATCCTGGGTTCATATTGGTACCTTAGTTTATTTTACACAATGAAAGTATTGATCCTGGGTTCATATTGGTGTCTTAGTTCAGTTTACACAATGAAAGTATTGATCCTAGGTTCATATTGGTGTCTTAGTTCATTTTACACAATGAAAGTATTGATCCTGGGTTCATATTGGTGTCTTAGTTCATTTTACACAATTAATGTACTGATCCTGGGTTCATATTGGTACCTTAGTTTATTTTACACAATGAAAGTATTGATCCTGGGTTCATATTGGTATCTTAGTTTATTTTACACAATGAAAGTATTGATCCTGGGTTTATATTGGTGTCTTAGTTCATTTTACACAATGAAAATACTGATGCTGGGTTTATATTGGTATCTTATATATTATTTCCGAGTTTGTGGTTTCGTGTCGCGTTATCTTCGACTTTATTCTGCGCTCGAGAAACGTGATATTTGGCTTACATTATCTCAAAGACCATACGAGGTGCATGGTACAAAAAAAAGTAAATAAAATGGTTCTGAAACAGTGAAATCGTATTCCACTTACTGCATTAAAGTAAAATTACTACTGATACTCTGCATCAGTTCCTTTCTCAAACACACCCACCCCAACATGTCGCGCAGAGCGCGGTTTATGCTCGTCTTAGTTTATTTTACACAATGAAAGTACTGATCCTGGGTTTATATTGGTACCTTGTTGAGGTTTTTATTTTCTAACAGCAAAGAAAAAAAATTGGGAGCAACGGAGGCAGATCAGCCTCACGGCACTGGCACACCACCCTGTACCCTGTTGCCTATACACCGCGCATGTTCAATTTTTCATGCAAATGATATCTGTCTGTTTGAAATGATCAGAGAGACAGCATTTTTTTTTACATCATGTTTTGTCAAATAGTCGGTAGACATGTTGGGTGTGTAACAAGGATGAATCAATTCGACTTTGGTGAAGACTCAAATTTGAATCCAGATAGGAGACTTTATTTAATTTTTAAGTGATTCTTCACCATTGAGAGATGGAACCAAAAACTATACAAAGTACCGTTTTTACAGCCATTTTTCCCTGCTGTGCAGGGGTTGGGCTTTTTTTCTTGAGGCAATGTTTTATGGCCGGATGCCCTTCCTGACGCCAACCCTGGTCGCCTCTTACGACACACAGGGATATGGTACACCTATTCTAACCGGGGCATACACCGGGACCAGTACACTGGTACTCATTTCACCGACCTCGGAAGGATGACAGGCTGAGTCAACCCCCTGGTGTTAATTCAGCAGTCAACGGGGCTTGAACTCAGGACCCTGGGATCCCAAGCCGCCACCCTAACCACTAAGCCAACACCAGGCTTCAAAAAAAAAAAAAAAAAAAAAAAAAAAAACTATACCAAGTACGGCATCTCAAAACGTTGTGGATGAGTTATGACAAAATTTTGGTGGATGAGTTGGGTAGGTGACAAGAACAAGCCGATTTGATTTCGATTCAGATCCGACCTATCAGTGGGATATAAAACGTAAACTGCTCAGCCTGGTGGAGGCATGTTCTCTACCGAGTGCCGTTCCAGTCAATGCATGTATTTGTGTGGCACGTAAATACAAACAAGTTAATACAACTGGGCTGTGATTTAAAATCGAACAAAACACATTAGGAGAGTGTTAGTTTTGATATGTAAGGAATTATACGTGAAAGCAAAACACTGAGAAAATTATTTGTCAAACACATGTGCAATTAACACGTGAATTTAATTATTCACGGCATGGGGAAACACTTCATTTTGCACAGGGTGAGAAGAGAGGCAAAAAAAAATAATAATCATAAAGTATATTAAGAAAGTGAATAACACAAAAGGTGGAATAAATCTGCCAATGAATATTCAACATTGTATACGATATGAGATAGTCATGTCAAATTCAAAAAAGCTCTACGAAGGAGAAAATATTTAAAAAGAAAAAAAATAAGTGGGTTGGATACACTAAAATTAATTAATATGGTACTCATAAGATAAAGTTATCTCAAATTAATTAATCACATGTACAGATCTGAGCACCTTCTGAAAAAGACAATGTACCTGCCAGCTTGTTTCCTGGGGGGAATCCACTTAACACTGATGATGGACCAGGGAGCCAGAAATGCATCCGTGGATTGATTCGTTCCCAAGGGCTGGGATGGAGATCTGCCAATAAAAGGCTTTTAAAGTCTATGTAGGCCGACTGATGCTGTTGTTAGTAGTGTAGCAACTGACACTGCTTTATTCAGTCGGTGGTTCTCTTTTTCTTAGACTCTCAAAATGCAACTGAGGCAGAATGAGAATTTAAATCCGATATATTTTTCCCCGGCTATAATTTGGAGATCATATTTTTGGAGAGGATATCTCACAAAGTCATGGGCGGATTTGGATGAAACTTGGTGGACATGTTGGGTATGTGACGAGGAAGAATTAATCAGAATTTTGTGAACATCCGGTGCTATGATTTTTGAGTGATTCTTCACCATTGAGAGATGGGGGCCAAAAACGATATGTAGCACAATATCTCAAAAAGTTGTGGATGGGTGATGACAAAACTTGGTGGATGAATTGGGTGGGTGACGAGAACAAGCCGATTCGATTTTGGTTAAGGTCCAGATGCAGATCTGGCCTATCAGTGGGATACAAAACATGAACTGTTCAGCCTGGTAGAGGTATGCACTGTACCAAGTGCCGTTCTAGTTAACTGTGTAATAGTAAGCTAAACTAGGTGTATGTGTGGCAAGCACCCCCTGTTAGTCATGACCCCTTCAGTAATACCTAGATGGTCACCAGCCAGTGATATGAGCCTCTCATGTAAGGTTATGGCAGATAGTGATTCCAAGGAATCCCCCCCCCCCAGCCCCCTGCATGGAAGATCCCAATTTGTCATACCTGGGTAAGATAAGCTGCTGGTCCGCTTCTTAAAACATGACATTCAATGCAGGTAAGTCATATGCTGTCATACTGTCTCTCCACAAGGATCATTCCCACTTTGCTCTTCTTGAGGTGGTCAGAAACAAGTCCTTCCACACCATTGATGTCTCAAGGGAGGAGGCCGATTTCCAAGGACTTTCACTTTTATGACTGGCAGCAAGTTGGTGGGGTCTCCATTTTATACAAGCTTACATCTGGCCTTACTCCTCCTGCCATGTCCTATGTTTGCCCTTTTTAAGCAACCCCAGATCACACACGGTTCTCTCAAAACATTCATCGGCTCACCCTCCCAAAGTCCAAATTGGTTGCATTAATTCTCCCCCTTATTCCCCCGAATATGGAATTGTGTCCCTGTGTCCATTGTCTCATTTCTCCCAATTCAGTCTTTTAAATGCCATTTGCTCCCTCATGATCTCTCCCCTGTACATCTATGATCTCTATCTTCTACACACACTGATTATTTTCCATTCTGTTCCTCTACAGGACGTTGTTCGTCATTTTGTGTTATTCTTTCTATTTTCATTGTGAAAGTCCAACTCTCACCCCCCCCCCCCTTTACTCTTTGGTAGTTTGTGAACCTGCTGTCCTTTGTCATTCAGCTCTTCCATGACCCTCGACCCTTGTATAAAAGTGTGGTGTGTGCATGTGCCTGTGCGTGTGCATGCACTTAATCAACAGAGAGAGAGAGAGAGAGAGAGAGAGAGAGAGAGAGAGAGAGAGAGAGAGAGAGAGAGAGAGAGAGAGAGAGAGAGAGAGAGAGAGAGAGAGAGAGAGAGAGAGAGAGAGAGAGAGAGAGAGAGAGAGAGAGAGAGAGAGATGCAATGCCGATATGGAAGTGTCTCGGACTGGGAATACCAGTGCGACATTGTATTTTCCCAGGGGATCACCCCCCTCTTGGGGAGTGGGACACTTTTACCCGTCTTTTAAGCAATTTTCAGGGTTTGTCAAATGAAGCTCCACAAGGCAACACCGACATGACTATGATAAGATACCTCATATGAAAGGTATTAACAGGAGTAACATTAGGCCCCAAAAAATAAAAATGTGGGAAAGGAACTCATTACCTGGGAGGGGAGACATCTATTTTGACCCCCTCAATGGAAATAGCTCGGACCTGGGAATCGTGAAATAATTCCTCTTGATGTGGGGGCACCCTCTTTCCAGGGACGGTGGCAGAGGGGTCCCGATCCATTGCTCGTGTATCAAAATTTACTCTGTTATCATTTGTAATGTCATTTAATTTCTCACCATCACCTCGAGCGGTTCACGTAATCATCTGAATCTGTTATTCACAATCAAAACAGAGTTGCTGTGAAGCTATCCAAACATATAAAAAGCCTTGTGTGTTTAATCCTCCGTCATGCAGGATGCAGGAAATGACCTCAGGTTCACGTAAGTGACGTCGCGTTCGTCACTGAAAGGGAGCACATGTAATGTTGGTGTTGGTGTTGGTGTTGGTATACATATTGGTGTGGTATATATACACACACACACATATATATATATATATATATATATATATATATATATATATATATATATATATATATATATATATATATATATAATATCAGTGTTGGTGCCATTTCTCAATTGTTTGAAATTTGATGATTACTTTGATGTAATGAATATATTTATTTTTAAAATAATCATACTTTTCGTGATGAAACCAAAGTAAATAAATCCACAAGCCTGTGAGTTATATTGTTTAACAAGTGTGCTGTTCGTGGTGATTGGGGAAATGCTCTTGTTGCCATCATTTTTGACAGTCTTTAAACTCGTGGGATGTAACAGAAGGATGGGGTTTTGGAGTGGCCATGGCACAGCATTTGTTGGGGGAGGGACAGGGGTTGGGGAAGCCTGAAAAATACTTCAACTCGAAACACACACATAGACTTTTGTACTCGAGCAGTGAGTCGTGAATGGCTCGTTTTCCATCATCAACATCCACCGCAAGGACGAGGTGTGAAATTCAAAAGATATTGAATCGGAAGACAATTGCACGTTACAAGTTGTTGTATTGCATGAAGTTGGGAAAAAAATTAAAAGAGAATAGAAAACGATGGCAAAGTGTAGAAAGAGAATGCAGTGTCGGGTCGAGAAGTCGTGTTCGACTCACCACCATCGCAG
>NC_140975.1:48608863-48633863 GCF_056783735.1 Eptatretus burgeri | reverse complement strand
AGAAATAGTTGTGCAGTTGGGTGCAGAGAAGAATGTGTTCGCTCTCTCCGGCAATGCACCGCGAATCGTGACCGAACATTCAGCGCTCACCTGACCGACCTCTCGCTTCCAGCAGCTCGACACCAATCACCAACATCCAACGAGTCGCACGGAACCAAAGAGACCCGAACCCTCCCAGGAAAAACAAAGCTTACCAAAGGAGGATATTCACGGGCCGTCCTCGCTGCACCATGAAAGATGCCCAGTTCAGCTCACCGTGTTTCGCACCTGGCACCGCCTCTCTCTCGGTTGCCGTCGCGTCAATACGACACACAGTTGAAGAAGGGGCGTGTGGCGCAATGGCGTCATGAGCTTCTCAGTGGAGTCACGTCATGCGGCATCCCACCACCCTTTTCTGAGGATGGACCTAGCAAAATATGACGTCACCTATAAAACCACGCGATGTCGTTGATGAGCACGAGGAGTCTCACTCAGCCTTCACGCCTAAAGTTCTTTCTCCTCCTGGTTTCGCACTCGTCGCTCAGATCGTAGGCTGTTTGGCTATCGATTCCTGCCTGACGTATGCACATGTTCCCCTCTTTGTTAACACGCGCTGGTTCCACATCCCCGCAGTGACGCATTATCATGGGAGATTCAGCGTGCCATTGCTTTCAGCCACTGTGACTGTGTGATCTGGTTTCGCTGGTTGGTGAGCGCCGGGAGGAAAGATGTGTGAAGACCAGTTAAAGGTTCAAACACGCTGTAAGCAGGTGACAATCGACAAAAGTTTTCCCCGCACACCTGGATCTCACGGCTCAATCTGTTTTTCACCTGCAAAACCTGAAGCATCAGGTTTAACTTAAAACCGCTTGTTCAAATCTGCCACAAAACCAGGACTCTTGGTTCCGGGAGATCCGTGTATAGAACAGAGGTGCCACTGATGCCACAGTGCCGTGATGATGCAGGATGCGAGTTTTCTAAGCGCTGCCAATTTTCCTTTTCTTATCATAATGACAGAGCTGTACACTTCAATATTTATTGAAGTGATCCATGTCTACACGAAGCGTTTTCACGGAACACAATGTCTCCTTCACATCATGCCACAGTACCACTTATTGCAATTTGATTGGAGCCACTTCAGATTTGCGGTACTGCTAACTTTTCACACTGCAACCCGTAAACACAGTAGTTTGAAAGTTTTGCGAAGAGCACTTGTATTTTTTAAGGGAATAGCCCACTGTAAAACGTTGTGATGTGCACAGCTTTACACCACTTTCCCATGTCTTGAGAAATCGCAGAACAAAAGATAATGCAAACTCGGGGTCATCCACTTATTGCAAAAGAGAATAAAAGGGGAGGTCATGGGAGGTGTTGATAAATTGGGACAATTAAAATTGAGAAACATATGAGAAAGGGTAATTATGGGATGAGAGAAGGATGGGTGGGGGGTTGGAAGGCGTATGTAGAAAAGGAAAAGAAGGTTCACAGAGTAGAATAGGATGAAAGGCATGGGAGCAGAGAAAGGGAAATAATGAAGCTAATGAAAGGGTGGTTGGTCAAAAACATTATCTCGTTTTACCACATGCAAATAAAATACATGGAACACAATAAACAATTATGATATCACAATTGAAAGCAAACATAATTGCAAATGAGAAGATATCATGTACTGGTGGAGATGAGGTGCACCATTGTTTCTACAGAGCATTGGTGCTGCCGAAACAGTTTCTTGGAAAGGGGTATGCTGGGTGGTTTGCCATTGCCTTATCAGCTGTCACTCAGGGCAGGAGTTTGGAATTTTATCAGGGCACCAACAGCTCAGAGGCGAGTGTGCTTACCTCTGGGTTATCCTGCCAGTATTTTCTCTCTTTTCATATTATGGAGCCAGTGTGTAAATGGCTATATATATATATATATATATATATATATATATATATATATATATATATATATATATATATATATATATATCTCTATAGTGTGTGTGTGTGTGTGTGTGTGTGTGTGTGTGTGTGTGTGTGTGTGTGTGTGTGTGTGTGTGTGTGTGTGTGTGTGTGTGTGTAAGCAGTATTTCTAATACAACTATCGCTGTCGGGGGTGTGAAGAGGAGGGAGGTGGAGAGAGAGGGGGAGGGTAGCCAGAGAGGACGGAGGGAAGGGAGGAGCGGGGAGAGGAGGGAGGGGGAGTGAGGAGTAGGTGAAGAAGGGGAAGCTAGGAAGGTGGGTGGAGGGGTGGAGGTGGAAAGAGCAGCACCTCACAAAACGTTGCTATACACTGTGGGAGGGAGGGGTGCGAGAGAGAGAGAGAGAGAGAGAGAGAGAGAGAGAGAGAGAGAGAGAGAGAGAGAGAGAGAGAGAGAGAGAGATGGGAGGAGAGTGCTGCATTTTATTCGGAGGGGGGAGTGGGGAGGGGACAGACAGAGAGAGTGGGGGGAGGGAGGAGGAAAAAAAAAAGAGCCAGGTGAGGGGTGGAGGTGGCGTGAGCAAAGAGAGTGATATGTTATGCTTAATGACCGAACACAAATAAAACAAAATCTCATGTCAGAACAGCTGTACGCACAATGACACAACAGAGTTTGTAATGTTCACTACTGGCACATCTGCAAAAACTTTCAAATCCCAGTTGCAGAAAATTTGTGAGAACATAAACGAAAAGCATGGACTGAAAACATGGAAGTAACACTCACATACGACCTAATGATCCCATAGAGCGTGAACATCAAAAATAAAGCGTTACGACCAGATATCATTCTTAGGTACAAAAAAGAGAAAAGAAGCCATTGCTAAGTGAGGTGTTAATACAAGTGATGTTGGACTAAACAAGGCAGAAATCAAGAAGATAACAAAACACCAAGACCTCAAGAATGAAGTGAGAAGATCTTGGAAGTTGAAGAATGCCAAAGTTGTGCCAGTGATAGTTGGAGCTATGGGAATGATGATGAAGAACCTCACAGATATATTAAAAAACATACCTGGGAATATTACGACAAATGAACCACAGTTGGAAGCTGTCCAGGGCCCAGCGACTGTGAAGAGAGTCCTGGGGACAAAACCTTGAGAACAGAAAACTTCACAGCTTGGTCCATGAATCGTGACCCCTTACAGAAATAAAGGTGGATACTTTGAGCCCGCCCTGGGAGGATTCCATTACACATTCTGAAACTCACATATGAAGACACCAATCAACAACATACACACACACACACACACACACACACACACACACACACACACACACACGGAGGTGGATACTTTGAGATGTGGTAGTTCTATGTTTCACCTCCTGAAACCCACCCACATGTGGAGATAGCAGGCAACAACACCTTGCACGTACACACAAACACACACTCATACGGAGGTGGATACTTTGAGACCTGTGAGGGCTCCATTCCACTTTCTGGAACCCCTATATGGAGATAACAACCAACGACCAATAACCAATAACACACACAACGGTGCCAAGTATCAGTGGAGTTATACAGTTTATATAAACACACACACGTGCAAATGTACACACGCATCAAGTCAAAAAAATGACGAACACAAAGATTTACCTTGAAACAGCATTCTTTGAAAGAGGATTTAAAGTGGGTAATTTGCGAAATTCAACTTTAAAATGTGTCAAGCCACAGAACACAAAATGTCGACCTCTACTTTCTGCCTTCACAGCCTGAACAAACATGATGAATACCTGGTCGGATGGACCTTTTTATGTTTTTTTAATGTGTATCGATATCGAAGTGAGAGGTGGATTAAAAATGGAGATTGCACAAAAAGGTTAAACAAAGTCATGTCCTGTAAAAATAAAATTGCAAATTTTCAGTGGATGAGACACGTCCCGAGATACCCAACTGCACGGCACCGTGGGACCCAACAAAGGCGGAAACATACGTCTAATCAGTGTGAGATTGTAAGCACATGTACTTTTTCCCGAAACGAACAACCAAACAGCTTGGAATGCACTCGCCACGTGGCTTAAGCACTCAAGCAAGCACTCCAATGAAACAGTTGGTATGAAACGGCTCCCTTGGCACGCAATTGGCAATCAGTGAACCATCATATTCAACGTACACCTCCCGGAGACGCCCAAAATGTCACATATGTCCGAATTGGACAAATGAATACTTCTCTAGGAGTTGGAACTGCTTGTAAGTTCGATTTTGGAGCTTAAATTTTGAAATTCTTCTTAGTTTAATAGAAACTCGTGGTGATAGCGTGTGTGGACATGAAATAAAACAATGAACGCTGACGTCTCCAGGTGTTTATAAGCATTGCAATGTACCCAGCGATTTGTAGCTATGATGAACAGCTTGTTCCAAGTTGCAGCCTGTTCCAAATCAAGGTATGGTTGGGCAGGCCAAAAACATGGCGGCTTCAGACAATCAGACCTCAATGAGGTTACCCTGGAAACATCTCAAGACCCCAGACAGCGAGGTGGCCGAGGATGCCTGATGAAGGATCTAATGAAATAAAACTGTTAATTATCTTCAAAAGGGGTGTTTTAATTAACCCAATCACCCAAATTTCACTCTTGCACTTCCTTGGAGTTTTGTTAGTGTGCATGCAAAGGTTCAGGCTGTGAGGTTTTATGGTTTCGGAGTTATGGAGGAAACACACTGACACATACACACACACATACATTGCCTTTTATTTGTATAGATAAAGCTCTATAACCACTAAGTGACTCACTCACTGACTCACTGACTGATGTTAAAGATTGGTACCTTCCGGGTGATGTAGAAAGCTGAAAATGTGTGTGCCGATTGACCTCGAAGCGGTTACACCAGGAGAAATCACAGAACCATCAGAAAGTATCAGTAAATGAAAATATAAATAAATGAAAAAAAATAACAGAAGAATCAAATGCAGGTGAGCGACCTGAGACAATGGCGAAGCATACATCTATATAAAATGCATACATCTATATACACAGTATATATATATATATATATATATATATATATATATATATATATATATATATATATATATATATATATATATATATATATATATATATATATATATATATATACATACACACACACACACACACACACACACAAACACAGTGAGTGAATCATCCACTTCCATGCAACCTGTACTTACGTAAGGCAGTTAGACCATATAGTCTGACATGTAAAGCAATGTTCTTGTTGTTGATGACGGGTGACGGAGCTTGAACCACTCGCTCAGGATAGGATGACAGAGCACGAACCACTCGCTCAGGTCAGAATGCCGGAGTACGAACCAATGGCTCAGGTCAGGATGCCGGATCACAAACCACTTGTTCAGGTGAGGATGACGGAACAGGAACCACTCACTTAGGTCAGGATGACGGAGCATGAACCACATGCTCAGAATGACAGAACAAGAACCACTCACTCTGATATGGTGCAGTTCCGCTATCGACTGTAGGGTGCTCAGCAAGTGGCTCAAGCACTCAAGCAAGCACTCCAGTTCGATAGTTGATCAGGAATGGCTAGCCAGGCTGTGGCTGCATACCATATATGTAGGATCCCTTTAACTTTATAACTGCTCTTCACCGCGCAAGCAGTCGTTGAAGAAATAAAATGAATTCATTCAAATAATGACTTAATCCACAAAAGAGTTGTTGTTTAACGTAGAACAAACCGGGAGACATCGCAAAGTTTTATCACCCGTGAAACAAACATTGCAAATATTCCGCCACGTTGCCTGCTCGTCTATGCACGTGTCACATGGTGCATCGTTCGCGGTCTGCGCAAACATTATAACTTTATTTTAAAACGTCTGTTTTTGAGCAGATTTGCTTCGATTCCCTGTAGAGCACCTCATGAAACCTCCAAAAATATAAGCACAGATCTGGCAAATGGTATGAATAAGTTCCTCTGGGAGACAGGGTGTGAGGTCTTGCAGTGAATTGCAAGATATAACTGAGTTGGTGATGTGTGTGAGAGTGAGAGTCCAAATTGGTGGGTAGAGTAAAAGTTAATGGTTTGTGGTCAGTCAGCACAGAAAATGATCTGACCTATATTAATTGAGGGAAATGCTTGACGGTGAGGTATACAGTGAGCAACTTGGTCCAAGTATGCCTGGTGTTGGCTTAATGGTTCGGGTCGTGGGCTTGGGATCCTCGGATCCTGAGTTCAAATCCCACTTTGCTGTTGAATTAATGCCAGATGGGGTTGACTCTGCCTGTCATCCTTCCGAGGTCGGCAAAATGAATGCCAGCTTGCTGGTATCCTGTGTTGGAGTGGCGACCCATCCAAGATTGTAACTACCAGCCAAAGAGACTGCTGACGCAGCATCAATGCTCTGCACAGAGTATGGTCCCGATGGTGGGATGAAATTCCTGATCAAAGGGGCTGTACTTGCACTCTGCTGGTTTCAGGATTTTCGAGAAGAAGGTTTGTGTATGCCAGTCGGCATCAATGAAATGATAAAGGGTCGCACCCACCATGACCTCAGGCACGTCTAACTTCAGGCTTGTTGGCACCTCTGGCTTTGGATTCATCAGGAGTGAGACATTGGCCAGTGTGGCTTTGATGGTGTGGAAGGCTGACATGGTTGGCTCTGACCATCGAAAGACTTGAAGGTGCTTACCAGTTGTGAGTAACTCATTCAGCGGCTGCAGTATTGTGGCTGTGTTTGGTACAAATCGATGGTAAGCGTTGACGAAACCCAAAAACTCTTACAGTTTGCGTTGCAACGATGGCAACAGGAAATCCTGAATAATCTGCACCTTCTCCTCAAGCAGATGGATGCCTGAGCAGATAACACAGTGGCTGAGGAATTTCAACTCCGGAATGTGGAATGCGTATTTTGTGGGATTGATGACAATGTCGAAGTCCTGCAAATGGGTGGAGAGGGGACGTAGGCATTCCTGATGTTTTGCTGCAGTTGCGCTGGCGATTAGAACATCATCTGTATGCATGTAGCAGAAGTGGAATCCACAGAACACCTGATGGATGTAAAGTTTAAAGGTTTGTGCGGCATTGGGTAGGCTGAACAGCATCCAAAGGAATTCAAACAGGCCGAAAGGTGTGATGACTGCTGTCTTTGGGATGTCATCTGGATCCACGGGAATCTGATGACACATACGAATGAGGTCGACCTTGGAGAAGATCGTAGTTCCATGGAGTGTCATGGTGAAATCCTGAATATGTGGAATAGGGTCATGGAATGGAACAGTTGCATTGTTTAAGAACCGGTAATCCCAAGGACGCTGCCAATCCCCTGATGTATTTTTTAGGTACCGAGAGCGGAGGTGAAGTCGAACTGCTGGACAATGGTTTGATGATCCCACATAGTACCATATTGTGATGGTTGTGAGCCCGAAAGAGGATGTTGTGCACCTCTCGGACAGGTAAAAGCACATACATGTAAAATTAGAGACAGTTATATCTCAGTATATTATTTAGCAACTAGCAGATACAGCACGTCGCATTGCTGACAGGGTTTTATGGGAGAGGAGAAAGAGGGAGGGAGAAAGAGAGGAGAGGAAGAGAGAGAGGAGATCGAGGAGAAGGTGCAAGAGGGATGGGGGAGCTTGGAGGGAGTGAGGAAGGGAGGGAACAGCGAGAAAAGGGGAATGTGGAGAGAAACGCCTAACCAAACGTCACTGTACACTTCAGGAGGTGGGGTGAGAGCGAGGAGGATGGGTGAGAGAGGAGAGGTGAAAGGGGAAGTGGGGAGGGAGAGGGGGTTTGGGAGGAGGTAAGCCTGAGGGGAGGGGAAGGGATGGCAGCATATGGGAATGGATGGTAAAGCAGCGTGAGGGGGAGGAATACATTCTGAAGGAACTGTATGAGTGAGGAAAGTGAAGAAAAAAAAAACATTATAGTCAATGAATCATTGCGGCTTGTTCCAAGTCAAGGCATTGTTGAGCAGGCCAAAAAAAATATGAAGGCTTAAGACTCTTTCGAGCTGACAGAGGGTTCAGCAAGATTGCACGCCGCCATCTTGGTTCGGCTTATTTTGGTTTTTCGTGATGAGCACCCCTTAAATTATCTTCAAAAGGAGTGTTTCAATCAACCCAAACACCCAATTTTCATTCATGCACTCCATTAGAGTTCCCTTCGTATGCGTGAAAAGTTTCAGGCCACTAGGTTTCATGGTTTTAGAGTTATGGAGGAGATACATGTACATACACACTGACGTTTATTATAGAAGATAGATATAAACCTATTTCCAACATCTGACTCACTCACTCACTCACTCAGAGATATAAATGTTTTGTGTTTATCGGTGAACTAGAAAGCTGAAATTTTACATACTTGTACATCTCAAAGCCAATGTCCTTGGGAAAAAATCCCAAAACAGTCGGAAAATATCCGTAAATGTAAATATCTGCGAATAAAAGTCGGCATGTGCAGACATGACCCAAGACATGCCTCAAACTGGTTATTAGGCAATGAAAAACATGCACCGCTTCCACCTCTTATTTTTATATTTTTGCCATATTTACATTAGAAACTACAATAGCTGTAAACTTTTAAAGAAAGATCTCGTTCGAATCACTAATTGTTGATTGACATGAGTTATATCACTGTTTGCAGAACGCAGGCACAATGCACACCATCAAATATATAAAGAATACAAGCCGGTAGGCGACATGGGTGGTCGCTACATAATTGCATACGAGTCATACAGTTTTTGACGGATCAGACTGAAATTTTTTGACAAAGAGGTTGATTATAGTGCGCATAAAAGCTCGGAAGCCGATTTTTGATTTTCGAAAAAATATATATATATATATAAATATTTTTCGGATTTTTTTCAAAAATTTCAAAGTCCCGTTTGCTCGGCAACGGTGGTGTCCATAGCATCGGTGCTCAAAAGCATACAACTAGATCCTGGTTTGAACCTACCTGTTAAGTTTAATCGAAATCGGTTGACTCCTCTGGCCTCCAGAGCTGTCCATTACAAACAAACATACATACAAACATACAAACATACATACAAACAGACGGAAAAAGTGAAAATAAGGGTACTCTAGCGACCACCCAATTATCCCCGTGCTTAAAACAAAACAAAAAAAACAGTGGTTATTCTATTCGGTTCTGTCTGTCGGTCCATCATGCCGTCTCCTATACTGTTGTGCAGAAATTCAACAAACCTGGTCGTTATGATCACTACATGGCAAGAAGGTGTGAGAGCAGTATCATTCTGGCCCGGTCCCCTGGGACCCTGGTGCAGGGTCGAAAGGTCAAAGATTTTAAAACATCTTTTTAAAATGAAACTTTGTATATGCAATCAATATTGGAAGACATGTAATATGAAAAGATTATTTGGATTTGATCACCAGTTCATGCTCCACGGGTGGTGGTTTTGGGTCACAGCGGTCAAAACAGAAGATTTTTTTAAACTCAACATTTGTTATTGGGTCATTCCTGGTGGAAGTATTTCGCATCTTTCCACTTTACTTTAGGTCAGAAGCACTCCATCGACTTATCTTCTGTTTATTATGTATGCACATAGGAGGCACCAGAGTATTTGCAGGCGAAACAGTTGCATATGCTCTTAGCAGAGCTACAGCCTCCTTCATCTCCATAGGATTGTGCTGAACATGATACCAGGAAGATAAATTCCCAATTTTATAGACTGGTTCACCCCAGTGAGGGAACATCCAAGGACACGTGTTTCCGTCTTGTTGGTCCTCCCCGGAGTGAAATGGTCAAACCCTACAAGACTAAGTCGAGTTCAGACCCCATTAATGTAATGCGGACCCCATTAATGTCCGTAAAATCGAACAATTTTCTTTTAAACTGCTCGACCAGGGACAATAAAACCCATATCATTGTCAAGAGTTCCAGTTGTATCTTGTTTTTTTTCCTCTAAGTTGTTTTTTTTACATCTACATTATATGTTGTTTTCTCTACGTCAACATTATATGTTGTTTTTATTATCATTTCGCTGACTTAACCATAATTTAATGAAGAATCGCGAGATGATGGAATCTTGTGAGATTGTAATTTGAAACGGTTTTTTATTTACTTTTCACATTGTTTTTGTATACATAGTCCGAGGCTCATGGAAAGAGCTACAATTAGTACATCTACCGAATTAGGACACAACGGGACAAAAGGAATATTTGAGAGAGGGGGAAAACATCATCAGCAGAGTTGAAGGCAAAGATCGAGGCAGACTTGGACAAACAATAGGTGTGGAGAAGAATGAGGGGCATGAGAAGATGCATCGGGTGGACAATATGGATACAGAAGGAAACTGGAAATTTGGAAGGAGAAGGGATTGGGCTTTGGGGGGGGGGTGTTAACGAGAGTAGAAAAGATCATGGTTTTGGATTGGGGACAATCTAAGATGGTGGTGAATTGCTGTCTTGAAGACCTGGAAGGAAGAATGAAAATGAAGAGAATGTGGAAGTTGGTTCCACTGGTGGGAGAAAAGAGGAACGATTGAGTTGAGGTGAGCAGTGATCATAGATTTAGGTAGTTTAACCAGAACGGGATTGATGGTGGATTATGTGTGCCCTGCAGAAACCTGGAGGAGGGGATAAAGCATGAAATGAGCAGAGGGGTGCAAGACCAGGATAGAGGTGGTAGAAGACAGAGAGACCACCGACTTGTCTGCAATGGCGTAGTGATAGACTCCGCTTCATCGTGGGAGATTCCAATAATCTTGAAGGCCTTGGTATCTACAGCATGAAGCTGAGGAAGGTGTGAAGGGAGAAGAAGGGAGAGCAGTGCTCCATCAAGCTGCAGTTGAAGGTTTTGTAGGTGGATAGGAGTTCAGGTGCAGCAAGAATGGACTTTGTTTGGATGCCAACTTTGAAATGTGGTTTGCCCCAGAAAAATCATGGCTGATCGTGAGACCCAGGAGTTTGAATCACTGAACTTCCTCGAGGATTGTTAAGAAAGTATATGGGGGGTTTTGCCAGACAGTCCTTTCGGAGAGAGATAGTGAGATTTGTCTGGACTGAAAGACGTATTCCGAGTGTTTGACCATCTTGTGATTTATTTCAAGGTCTGAGGAGAGGGAAGGCACTGCAGCCTTCCTGTCTGAAGGATGAGGGATGTTACAGCAGAGGGTGGAGTCATCAGCAAATAGATAAAGAGGATTTTCCAGATAGTCAGATAGATCATTGATGAAAACCATAAAAAGCACAGGGCCCAGAACACTGCCTTGGGGCCTTGACAGGGAGAGGAGATTATAGGATTCTGTTGAAAGCCACACGCTGGCTACGAGTATCGAGGAAGTCAGCAAGCTTTGTGTGGAGTTGGCCTTAGATGCCATAGGCAGAGTTTGGAGAGCAAGGCAGGATGTCAGAATGCATCAAAAGCATGATATATGTTCAGAGAGATGGCCCTGATCTCATGTCTGATATCCAGCGCCTCCACCAATTGTTGGGTGAGAGGAAATAGCATGTTCAAGGTGGAGTGACCTGGTCTGAAACCAAATTGGTGATTTTAGATGAGGTTGTTGAAGAAAAGGAAGGATTTCATATCAACTGTGATAATGGATTCCATGACCTTGCTGATGATTGGAAGTAAAAGCCTGGTATAGGCTTAACAGTTATGGTGGCTGGCTTAAGATCTAAGGGTCCTGAGTTTGAACTCCTGTCCTGCCATTGCATTAACACCAAGTGGGTTGACTTAGTCTGTCATCCTGCCAAAGTTGGTGAAATGAGTCCCAGCTTACTGGTAACAGGGGCTTTCCATCAGTGACACAGCCGTGCCCTCAGAAAATGATGCAGCCAGCACAGCCACAGGCTGTATACAAATAAATATATTAGAAGCTGATAGGTCTGTAGTTAGAGGGGATCTGTTTTTGCACCTTTTTTGTGTACAGGATTTCTGCAGTGAAATTGGCTGATTTCCAAGCAAATGGAAGATGACCTTGGGCAAATGACAGTTTTAAAAGGGCAGAGAAAGGATGTGCAAGGGCAGCAGAGCAGGTTTTTAGGACAAATGACCTGATATCATCTGGTCCAGTTGTAGAGACTGAGTCAAGGGTTGAAAGAACCTTCTCCACCTTCTCAGGTGCAAAGGACACAGAGTCCAGGAACAGTTGGGTATGATAGGGAAGGGTTGGTACTGAGAGTGTGGGGTTGGGGACAAGATTTGGAAGGAAACACTGAATTGAGGCTTTCGGCCTTCTCAGGAGCGGTGTCGGCTGTGGTGCCATTTGAAGATTGGGAAGGGATGAAAATGGAGCATACACCAGAGACAGACTAAACACGGCGCCACCAGATTTTAGTGGAGGGAGACAAGATTGACATCAATGTCGACCTGGCAACTGCAATATCAT
Source organism: Eptatretus burgeri (assembly GCF_056783735.1). Lineage (NCBI taxonomy): Eukaryota > Metazoa > Chordata > Myxini > Myxiniformes > Myxinidae > Eptatretus > Eptatretus burgeri. Next base: position 48,621,636 of record NC_140975.1, on the reverse strand, counting down.
ATACAGGAGCCAAAAAGTCCTTTTTTGGAGGGGGGGGTTCAATATTCAATAAGGGTAATCACAAACATCAAAGTTTGGCTCGCATTGAGCACTTGGAAATGATTTCTTCAAAATAAGATGAAACTGTAATATATTCTGGAAATCTCCTCCAAATCTGCACAACTCTAAAAAAAAAACATTTTTCGAACACATTCAAGCAGCATCAGCAACTCGGATCCAACTAAATGCATAAACAGTGAACCGCTGCTTGAAGCATGGGGTCAGTAACAAATTCAGATTCATAACAATGGCCACAGTTATAATTACAACAGTAGCCTCATCGGTCTCCCAAAAGAACATTATTGACAGTGCCGTCTAATCATGCAACACACCAAGGATTTCTGCAAGCAGTTGAATTTATCTTTAAATTCTTCCAGTAAAAAATAATGCAATACCAGAAAGCCTCTTTTACTGACTGTCATAGCACTGCTATTAAATTCCATTGGTTCAGCATCATTAAGAGCCATCCCAAGGAAGGCCAGCATGAATCACAGCCTGCTAGCTTGCAGGGAAGCTAGCTAACTCTTCCATGTAGCACGACAACTCAAAAACCTTCACCCTACATTTAAATAACAATCCTTGGAAAATTCAGAAAGTTTCCAAAACTGTTTTTTTAACATCATGAGATAGCTCAATGATCAGGCTGTCAATGCAAGAACTTTAACAATGTCATTTATACAGATCATGGTTTCGCATCAATAAGTTATTACCTCTGCCACTGGAGGTGAAGGAGGTTATGTTTTCACCCCTTTCTGTCTGTTTGTCTGCTTTTGTACAGGATATCTCAAAAAGTTATGGACGGATCCAGATTAAATTTTGTGGACAGGTTGGGTGTGTGACAAGGACAAACTTATTAGATTTTAGTGAAGATCCAGATCCGGATCTGACGACTATAATTTTTAAAGTGATTCTTCACCATTGAGAGATTGGGCTAAAAATGATGTATAGCACGATACCTCAAAAAGTTGGGGACAGCTTGGGTTTTTCGTAAGGACGAATTGATTCAATTTTGGTGAAGATCCGATTCCGGATCTGGATACGAGAATTATATAATTTTTAAAGTGATTCTTCACCATTGAGAGACAGGGACAGAGATGAGAAAAACGGTATAGTCCTGTATTGCATGATATTTCAAAAATGTATTGGGCCCGATATGTTCTCACCGATCAGGCATTAAGTGGCAGAGGTATGCACTCTACCGAGTGCCCTTCTAGCTTTAAAGGTAACTAGACGACCCGTGAACCCATTAGGTTCCCATTGTAACAGCAGTTGATGAAAAAAATCATTTCAAGAAAAAGAAAAAAATATATAGCTCCAGCGAACTATAATGCTGAGGTTGTTTGCATTGATCAAATACTCCCGAATAGTACTTGACTGAATCGTGAATTGATTTTTTTAATAATTTTTTAGTTGCCGATTTGAAAAAAAAACTTGATAATGCACACCGCACGAGAATGGTGAGTAAGGTGGCCCTAAAATTTTTGCGCTATCATGTACTATTTTGTCTGTATTTCGGGAACATACATATAAGATATATATATATATATATAAAAAAATATATATATATAAAAGATGACAGTTTTAGTAGTATACTAGAAGACCCATGAACCCGTTGGGTTCCCGTTGTGACAGTGCTTGATGAAAAAAATAAAAAAGACAAAATTTTAATATTATATAGTGGTCAAACTTTAACTTGAAGAAAATTTGAGCATTTATCTCAGGAGTCATCGTTCGGCCAACCGGTTTCTTGAGGTATATCAACACGTTCTCCATGGTTTGTCCTTGTGCTTTATGGATCGTCATACCAAAACTTGACTGAATCGGGAATTGATTTTTTATAATTTTTTTTCGTTGCCCGATTTGAACGAAACTTGATAGTACACACCACAGGCGAATGGTGAGAGGGGTGGGATGAAAATTTTTGCGCTATCGTGTACCGTTTTGTTTGTATTTTGGGAATATATATACAATTATACATATATATATATATATATATATATATATATATATATATATATATATATATATATACATATAAGATGAGAGTTTTAGTAATATATAGATAGATGCCGAACAAAACTTGGTCGATTTTTTTAACCCCTAAAAATGATATCATCCCATAGGTCAATTATCGACTGGGAAAATTGCTTTCCACGTCATCAATGAAACTGTGCTTGAAAATGGATTTTTAATGAAAATTCTGTTGTTGTAAAAATCATTAATATTTGGATATTTGGAGGCGATGTGAATAATTTAGAAGATGCTGCCTAGTGGAAAGGCATGGATTCTTCGATGAAGAAAGTACAGAGGAAAAGTGAAAAAGGTGTGTTGTACAATTCTGAATTGATTAACCTTAAATATGTGTGGAAAGCATATTGTGAGGTTTGTGGTCTGGAGCTGTGCATTGTGTGACTGGCTGGCCCAGGCGCCCCATGCCAGATGGCTTGCGACCACCCTCCACATGATATTCTGAACTTGAACACTGCTATCGTGCTAACCCACAGTGATGGGGGAAACAGATTCCAAATCAAAAATAGTAAAAACCCAATTCCCCCAAAATGTCACACACCAACCGACTTCATGAGTTACCGCTTAGGGCACTGCTGTCCTGCCTTTGCCACCCCCTGAAATACGACAAGGCAGGTCAACACATGACCTGTATTCGTTAGTCTTCATAACCAATCCTAGCAAATAATACCCACCCCTCCCCCCTTCTTCACCACCAGAGGTTTCACGACACATACAAGTCCCAGCAAAGGGCTTACAATTCAGGTCACCAGCATCAGCACAATCCTCAGCACAGCCCTCAATATCAACTTTTTGGGGTCCTTCACCATGGTGACCAGGGTAAAGTGAACGAGCTGAACTCAGCTAGTTCAAAACTTCTTATATTTACCCATTTTGCATAGCAGAATTATCAACATAATGAATTCACTCTAGGTTGGTGGTGAGTGAGGCCAATTTTCCTTGTTCTTGTGGGTTGATGTCTGCTTTCTCCAGCAATGCGGATGAGTCCTACAGCAGGGTGTGTAAGCTCAAGCTCCTGTGCAGAGGCAGTTGGCATCATCCAGCAGCTAAAGAGAGCTATTGAGGAGTGTGTAAGATCCATTTCACCTCTGACGTGCAAGAAGGTGACACCAGAACTTCGCTGTCAGAGTGAACGCTTGCCTGGCACGCCGTGGAGGTCACATCGAAGATGTCATTCACGCCGTTCCATACTGTTCCATAATGGTACATCAAAGTGCCAAAAAAATCTCCCAGGACTCTACTTTATGGGGGTTCATTGTTCATTTTGAATCTTTCATACATCTTTCAAAATATAGCATTCAATCAGCACCAATACCTTTGAAACACACGCACGATGATGCGGTGAAAACAACGGTTTTGTTGTTTCTGATGAAAGATCAATTGGTTTCCATTTCAGGAACTTAACAGAACGATTTCCACAAACATGTTAGAAGACAAATTACAAATATGCCTGGTGTTGGCTTAATGGTTGCGGTGGTGGGCTTGGGATCCTAGAATCTTGAGTTCAAATCCCATTCAGCTGTTGAATTTATACCAGGTGGGGTTGACTCTGCCTGCCATCCTTCCAATGTTGGCAAAATGAGTACCAGCTTGCTGGTATCCTGTGTCTGAGTGGCGACCCATCCAGGATTGTGCCCAATAGCCAAGGAAACTGCTTCGGCAGCACCAATGCTCTGCACAGGGTATGGTCCCAATGGATGGATGTTACAAATGGCATGACTTTGAGATCACATGATCCGATTACAAACTGACATCAGAACAATTATGTTCCACTTAGTTGGATGGTAAATTGTAAGTCGGGTATATCGACACGTTTTGGACATTGCAGACAAGGAATGAGGGCCTTATTTTATCATGTAGGACAAAAGTATTTCACAGTAACCTTGTGGTGTTGAATGAGAGTTACAATGAAGGTGGTGGTTATGGTAATGTAGTGGTATAAATGGCAACATTACCTCTTCATTTCAGTCAACTTTGATAAGTTCACTAAGTAAGCAGGTGAAAGTTTGCAGTATTAAAGAATTGCGTTCAAAATTCTGAAAAAGGCTTATAACCAGGATTCATGCCAGCCATTAAAAGATGCCTCTTTGGCAATCATGAACCTTCTCAAAAATCTCACAAACTGATTCTATCACCATGATTTATGGGGCTGAAACTGCAGTCAAACACCACGATGGGTGCTAATGAGGCAAGGAAGTCAACTCAACACACCAGTCATGCCTACTCTTGATTTTATACCATGGGTTCTTTAATATCAATATTGAACACCAGCCAGTCGACTTAACACTCGCTCGGAAGAAAACGTAGTTTTCCCTGATGCAAAGGAACCAGAATCAATTTTCCAAAAGTTCCAATTTAAATTATGAACGCGTCTCATTATGGCAAATGAGCTTGTTTGTGTTGAGACTAGACAGACAATATTTATTTATAAGTTTTAAAATCCCAGTCACGACTGGGGATAAATTATGAGATGAGAAATAATGAATGCTCCTGCAATTGCAGGTGATAGTGCGAGGAGGTTGTTCGATTCCCAGGACTGCTTGTGGTATCGTGTTTGCAGGATTGAAGCTTCATGATGAGTCCTACATTTTTGATAATTATTTTTCCGCAAAGCAATGAAGCAGGTGCGACAGTTGCAAGCTTGTGTAGCTTTTGTGTGGCTTACACATGTGAATATTTTGCAATCGAGCCACTTGGGCCAAGAGGGAAATGCCGTATGAGCTTGTCAGTGTATGGTACAACTTTATGAGATGGACAATTTTTATTTTCAAATATTTGCTGTGCATGTAGAAAAGGAAAACATATACACACACATATATATATATATATATATATATATATATATATATATATATATATATATATATATATATATATATATATATATATATATATTGTTGCGGTTGAGGAAATTCGCAAACCACCATTCAGGTCCCGTAGGTGAGATATCTCTGTAAGTACATGTGTAGTTAGCCCAAACCCGTTGTTTAGAGGGAATAAATGTGATTCATTCGGGCTGCGACCCTTTGAGATGCCGTTTTTCTGTTCTATCTTTATTTTGAACCAACCAGGTCTCAACCACCATCACACAACAACCACCAACCGCAACGCCGCTTCACAACAACAACAACGCCAACAGCCACGACCTTTACCTTCACAACTCGCTCCCGCAAACATCGCATCACCGCCATTCCAAACGTCGCCATGGCCATGGACCAGCACTTTAAACCCTCCACCACCTTCGCCTCTCCTTCTGCGGCCATTCCCGCACCGCTTGTGGGCACCGAGCGTCAGGCTGTCCTGGCCTCGTGCGGGACGCGCGCCGAGCCGTGGGTGCAAATAGCGGCCTTTCCGAGGAGAATTCGGATCAGGAATGATACACGCCCACTTCTGATCCGTCCAATCAGCAAGCGCGGGGCGGTTTGGCCCCGCCTCCAGGCGCGTCGGAGTAGAATCGATATATGCAAATTCGAGGATCAGGGGAGACTCACGCCCCTTTTTCTCCGTCCAATGGGTGAGCGTGGCTCCACCCCCGAGCTCGTTCTGATCCAGAAATTTGCATATGGGTTCTCCTGCCGGACTATAAAGCGCCGAGCGCTGGGCGAATGGAGTGAGTTGGAGAAAAGGTCGAGGCAGTGAAGTCGGGTCTGGAGAGGAGCAGTCTGTGGAGCCGTGAGTCAAGTCGGGTCTGGAGAGTGGCAGTCTGTCGGGGTTCGGAGTCTGTCGAGGAGCTGCAGAGAGGGGAAGCCTGAAGCCTGGAGCGCGGTCGAGGTGGTTTGCTGCAGTCGGCTGAGGAGAATTGGGGAGGAGGTCGAATAGCTCGGGTCCAAGGCAAGGAATACGGCGGTCGGCGACGAGCTCGCAGTGGAGTCGCTCGTCGCGGGACCCAAGCAAGCCAGCTATCCTCTTTCCCCAGAGCATCAACAAATCCCCCCTTTTTTCGCCCCCGCGCTGAGATAGTGCGAAAAGGGGGCCCCGTTCCCACCCCACTCCAAGCAGTGCCAACGAAACCCATGGAGGAGCGCGGAGTCGGGGCGCCGCGACATTTGCGGCTCATCACAAGACACGGGTAGGATCCACCCGGTCTCGCGGCCCACAGGCCCCATCTGCCCCCTTGTCTTTGAGGGTGGCCCTTTTCTTTTGCTTTTGAATAAATGTGTTGTCGGCGCCGTCTGTAAAGTAAAACTGTGTAAGTGTTGCTGTGTGCTCGCGTAGTCGGTAGTAGATCTGCATTGTTGTGTTTCTTTTGTTACATCTGCTTTTGGTGCATAATTGTTGTAATTGTATATGTGTGCTCTCCGTGTGCCGCGGAATAAATGTGCATCATGTTGAACTGTTTTTCCCGTTTCGCTTCGTCTTTTCTTTAATTGAATCTCCATCTTGCTTCACGTAAAGGGTTAGTAGTGGGCTTAATACGCCCGATAATTAATCGGAACCGTCGAGGCCGACGATAACACCGCTCGGTTATCCCACTAGTACGGAACTGGTCGCCTAAGTGGCCCGTGTCCGGAGTCGACCTGCGGCGAGGTGCGATCGCCCGGTCTACCCTCCGCGTGGGTACTTAGGTAGGTCGAGTTTGGCGAACAACTCTATCCCACGCGGGGGGCCGATTGGCACGATCGTGGTGAGGCCGAAAGGCCCACCCATGACTAGCTCCCGGCGTTAGTCCGAGAGGGTCACGACATAATTGTCCGTCCGGTGGGCAACGTGCCGCGATTCGAGTTACGTGGCCGTTCGCACGCCGGCGGGCGCGAATTCGCAACAATATATATATATATATATATATATATATATATATATATATATATATATATATATATATATATATATATATATACATATATATTCACTCTCGGCCAGTGGTGACTGAATATATATATATATATATATATATATATATATATATATATATATATATGTATATATATATATATATATATATATATATATATATATATATATGTATATATTGTTGCAGAAATGGCCCTTAGTGTGTTATTAAATATAGGATTAGCCCAGATCCCCCATTAAATGCATGTTTAGCCAGGTTGTTCGGTAATTGGACATTACATGTGTGTCGGGAGGGTAGGAGGTGTGTTTTTGTTCGTATGGTGGTGGTGTACCGAGAGGTTCTTCTTCTTCCTTCCCCTCTCCGGACAACAGTCCCTGCTCAGCGCTCTGAGAGGGAGTGGCCTAGAGAAGCAAGCGCCGGAAAGGGAAGGTGGAACTGAGAGCGCCGAGAGGTGCACCGATCGGCTGTACAAGGGACGGCTGTGTCTGTTTGTGATCGGCTTTCGTGAGGAGCGAGCTGAAAGAAAGGCAGGGAAGGGACTGCATGAGGTCTGTCTGCCATCTGCTGAGGGAGTAACTGAACCTGAGGGTGAGTCCGCCTGCTGAGGGAGTAACTCGCGGTACGTGTGGTCGGCGATCTGTAAGAGAGGAACGGCCTGAACCTGAAGGTCGAGTCGGCGATCTGCCGAGGGAGTAACTGAGCCTGAGTGTCGAGTGAGGATTCTGCTGTATAGAAACAACTCGTGGGAGGCTGCAATCTGCTTCGAGAGGAACTGGCTGCTGTGTGCGTCAGCGATCGACTTTATGAGGAGGTCATCGACAGGTTCAACCTGCGTCTAACCACGGAGCCTCTGTCCTTACTCACGGCACGACCGACATGTCTCGACACGTCTTGTGGTCCCCATCGATCCACCTGCGGAGCCCAACAACCCGATTTGGTCTAACCTGATGAACAGGCCAGGCCCGGACTTGTATACTGGACATGTGAAAAGCCAGCTGGAGCATTCCATAGATCTTTCGTCTTGTGCCGTCGACCTTACGGGGGCTGAACGCGTTGAGGCTGCGTGCGTGGGCGGTGCGTCAAAAGGAGGATGACTCCGCCATTTTGCCACGCGGCGTGTTAGAGCCGGGTGCTCAAATCCGTTGACATAGGCTTGTGACGAGCCGCATTCGTGCCTTCGACACTTTTCCTCTCGTCCATGAAGCATCACCAAGTACTCTGTGTCTTGTCTGCATGCTGTCCGTATCTTGTCTGCATGTTGTCTAAGGTTTATCTCGCTCGGGTTCCCTTCGAAACCCGTAATCCGTAGCTCCCTAGTTAAGAACGGGTTATAGATTAATTATAACATTGTCGTGAATGCTTTGCTTGTGTTGTGTTCCCCGATATGTCCCCAATAAATCTGGCTAAGTTATACGGGATTTGCTACCTTGAATTTATTCGTGCCGCGCCGAGGAACGATTCGCTCGATTGGTATATAAAACCAAAATGGTTAAGGACTGGGAGACTCCGCTCGGTCTCTGACAAAACCAGTCTGTAACCAGGGTATATTCCCCCAGCTGGCAAGGCACAGGTGTATTTTGGTATCGTGATCTGAGGCGCGTAACCCAAGAATTGTGCCGAACCAGCCAGCGTTATAACCCCGGAGAAGGCGGTGCTGTTAAGTGACGCCGAATCTTCAACATTTGGCTGTCAAGAGTAGGGTGTGATTGACATCACTCGTCCGAATCCTGAACACTGGGGTCAAGAGTCGGGTGCGAGCCCCACCACCGCTGAATCCATAACAATATATACATATATACAAATATACATATATAGGGGAGAGTGGGTAAGATGATCCCTGGGGAATGATGATCACCCCCTCTCACGACTCCAATAAAGCTCGCATTCGACAGTGGCGCCACTCAACGATAGATCGATAAACTACAATTGCACTGTGGAAGGCGCATGGCGAGAAAAAACGCTGTGTTCCTTTTATCAGAAAAACATCATTTTCCTCCTGAAAAAGAAAATTTTCAAATCATCGGTGAGTACGTATTATCTCTATGATAATAGTGTAGTAGGAATGATATCTGTATATAAGTAGATACGTAGCTTATATGCCCATATTGCGTGTATGTTTTGCCTAACTCATTGCTGTAATTTATGAATGCCAGACGATTTAGTAAAAATGGTGGCGGTGGGGCAGGATGATCACTTGGCTGTGGGGCAAGTTGATCAGGTGATCAGATGACAATAATGATATTATTGAAGGAGACTTTGCAATTACAAAAATAGATGGGAAAAAAGCGCGATCAATTCTGTACATAGCACGTGTAGAGGCAATCGACGATGATGGATATGAGGGAGTCTTACTCCGCAAAGTACCTTCTCATATGAACTTCGATCGACCTACGTTGATCGTGGACGAGACAGATTGTGCAGTGGGACTTTTTCCAAGGAGGACATCGTTAAAAAAACTACCTCCACCCAATTTTTTAAAGGGAAGCCAGAGAAAATCAAAGCAACTGGTATTCAAAATTGATCTCAGTCAGTGGGAGTTGCGAATTTAGACATTAAGCCTGGAACACAAAGATAAATGACATGAAAATGGACGTTCGTATCTGGTTGTGTATGGGACAATGTTTTGGAAATATTATGTTGGTATCCCAGATGGACATATATATATATATATATATATATATATATATATATATATATATATTATTTTCCGTTCATTAAAATTCTAACACATCGCTTATTTAGACTGTCCTCATGTCTCCTGAGGACCATAATCATCTTTCCCCAGAGTGATGATAGACTTGCCCCAGGGATGGGGCAAGTTGAGCATTTCAACCACAAATTTTGAATTATCTTTTATAGACATTCAATGACCTATAAATTAATACTGAAGGACCAATTTTGTGCTCCTCCTAGCGGTCGCGTCACGTTTTTCTCGGTACTGTGACCTGGACTGAAAGAAACTTCGTACCTGTAAGAGTGCATCGCACATAGTGGCAATAGTCAACCTTCAACTCTGAAGCAGAATAAACACTTTTCGTTTTACATTCGTTTACATGGCGACGTGTGACGTCACCGCTGAGAGGCGTAAGGACGTCATGACATCATCGGTCATTCGCTGACGACATCACGTCTGTCGCCGACAGACCGTCACCGCTGAGAGGTGTAATTCCACTCCTCGAAAATAGCGTCTGCAATGTAAAACCCTCTTCTGCACATGCTGACTGCCTCAGAATGTGAATTTGACACAAAAAAATGTAACAAGAAACATTGTATCTCTATATTAATACTGAAGGACCAATTTTGTGCTCCTCCTAGCGGTTGTGTCACGTTTTTCTCAGTACTGTGACCTGGACTAAAAGAAACTTAGTACATGTAAGAGTGCATCGCACATAGTGGCAATAGTCAACCTTCAGAATCCGTCTGTGACGGGGTTTCGGCTAGTCTCTAATATTCTCGAAATTGGGCAGTTACTTGGGGCGATAAGATGGACTAACGAATGGCAATTGAATGGTGCTTGGCTGGCAAATCATCTGACAGCAAAACGGACAAAACCAAAAAAGGGATCATCTTGCCCCACTCTCCCCAACATATATACAAAAATATATACAAATATATATGCATACATATATACGTTTCTGCATATATACATATACATATATATATATATATATACATATACACACATATATACATGTATACATATATACATATCTAAATATATAAATATATATATATATATATATATATATATATATATATATATATATATATATATATATATATATATATATATATATATACACACACACACACACACACACACACACACAGTATGTGGGCCAGTCAATAAGTAACCTTAAAATGGCGATATAAAATAGAGAATGTAATGTGTGTCGTTGTACCTGACGTATACCTTCATATACATATATACATATATACATACATATATCAGGATAACTGTATATTATATTAAATATATATATATATATATACATTTTTGTATATGTATGTACTGTATAGGTACATATGTATGTATATATATATATATATATATATATATATATATATATATATATATATATATATATATATATATATACATATATGTATATGACGTCTGTCTAAAAAGTAACGGGACTGAGCCTGCTGTGTGCTCCACTTACACAACTTGAATGAACGGGTTGCGTCACAGTCTTTCGCAATATTCCAGCAAGATATATGATTGGTGATGGTTGACTGCGCTCATTGTGTAATTTTTTTCAGGTCGTGCTTTACACGTTGTCTAGTCTGAGTCGTCGTGCTATGAGTCGTGAGCAGAGAGCCAATCTGAAGTTTCTTGCCAAGCTTGGCAAAACACCTTCCGAATCCTTCGCAATGCTGCAGAAAGTCTACGGGGAAGAAATGATGTCACATACACGTGCATTTGAATGGCACAAGAGGTTCAAAGAGGGAAGGAATGAGGTTAAAGACGATCCACAGTCTGGAAGACCTTCAACGAGCAGAACGGCAGACAACATCGAGCGTGGGAAGCAGATGGTGCGCGCAGATCGTCAACTTACGGTGCGGATGATTGCTGAGGAACTTTCCATCAACAAGGATACTGTCTGGAGCATCATCACTTAAAATCTCGAAATGCGCAAGGTGTGCGGAAAGATGGTCCCCAAGCTGTTGTCCGAGGGGCGAGGACCAGAAACAGCAAAGAGTCACTGTCTGTCAAGACATTATCGAGCGCCTCGAGGACGATCCAGACCTGCTCGGGTGAGTCATTACTAGCGATGAATCGTGGATATTCGAATACGATCCCGAGACCAAACGGCAGAGTCGTCAGTTGAAAAGTCCGGCATCACTAAGACCAAAGAAAGCAAGGATGTCGAAGTTGAAGGTCAAGGTGATGCTCATCACGTTTTTGACGTCAAGTGCATCATCCACTTCGAGTTTCTAACACAGGGTCAAATAGTGAATCAATACGTGTACAAGGAGATCCTCCGACGCCTCATGAGATCAGTCCGGGACAAGAGGAGGGATCTGTGGGAGAACAACGCCTGGGTGCTCCACCATGACAATGCCCCTGCTCACAGTGTCCTGAGCATCCGACAGTTTTCTGGCGGAGAGGAACGTGCCAACTCTCGGGCAACCCCCATATTCGCCAGACTTGGCCCCTTGTGATTTTTTTCCTATTCGCCAAGCTCAAGGGAGTGATCAAGGGGACCCGATTTCCTGATGTGGAGGCCATCAAAAGGGCCGTGATGACGGAGCTCCGGAGAATTCCAGAAAAAGCCTTCCGGAGGTGCATCGAAGCATGGAAGAGGATGGACAAGTGTGTGTGACTGAAGGGAAACTAATATTTTGAAGGAGACAAGCTGTGATTTCAATATATTTTTGGGAATAAAATTTCTGAGAAGTCAGTCCCGTTACTTTTTAGACGGACCTCGTATATGTATATTCATATATAATATACAATATATATATATATATATATATATATATATATATATATATATATATATATATATATATATATATATATTCGTCACCCTCATAACGAAAGTGCCTAAGTCATTTTTTCCAGTTTTTGAGATTTTTGAGATGAGACTAACAGCCTCAGTCATCTATAGCCATGACGTAATCATAATAACAAGTAACAAGATTTGTTAGGTTTCATTTCGCTTCCAACAACTCTGTGCACAAGAAATACTGAATCAATACTCATTGATGATGAATTGCTACAGTTTTTTGTGTTTTTGTCAAAACTAGAAAAAAATGACTGAGGCACTTTTGTTATGAGGGTAACGATATGCATATACCGTATATATATATATATATATATATATATATATATATATATATATACATACACATGTATATTATATATTGTTGTGGATTTTCGCCCGCCCAGCGTGCGGTTGACAGCCTT
>NC_140975.1:48433863-48593863 GCF_056783735.1 Eptatretus burgeri | reverse complement strand
TTCTACTTACTGCATTAAAGTAAAATTACTTCTGATACTCTGCATCAGTTCCTTTCTCAAACACACCCACCCCAACATGTAGCGCAGAGCGCGGGTTATGCTAGTATTTATTAATGTAGATTTAGATTGAAGAAGAGTGTACCAGGTGCATACTGTATGTTGTTGACAATTGGTGTGTTGGTTATGCCTCTGATCACCTGAACAGTGGGTGGGGGGTCATCGTTGTGCTGTACATGCTCCATGCAGCGTTGGCGTTTTTTTTTTGGCTTCTACTGCTGCCCTTGATCTTCTGTGAGGACGTATTCTTATGTGAAGGGCGCGGCTGTGGTTTTTACTGATGGGTATCCGAGCGAAGCGCCTGCTGGCTCACGCGAGGACCCCTTGCTTGGATTTGCCTCAGGACTAGAGAAAAAAGAATAGGAATGAGGTTCAGAGGTTTAATCAGACCTAGCTATGAGATTTACACAACGCACTGTCCGTTCGACCCACTCGACAAGAAGGAAGGGACTATCTGAACATACATTAATGAAATAACTGTCTGGGTGCATTCAATCAGAAGAACAAGAAGGAACAAGGGAGTACTCAGTTTTTACTCCGTCTGGTTGTTTGTTTGTTTGGCCAGGCGATATCTCAGCCATCATTTGAGCTCGGGAGCTGAAATTTGAGGAAAAAAGTGAAGATGTGCTTTGGCAAAAAAGATATTTTTAAAAATTTTAGTTTGCAATTAATTGATTCATTACTTAATTCTTATTGACTTATTAATTACTTATACATTTTCTTCCTCATCTTGGAAATATCTCAGGCACCTTTTGAGCAAGGAAACTGGTATTTGGACGTGACAATGAATAAGTGATTTGGTGATAAAGGGTATTTTTGATTTCTTGATTAACCAAGTCATCGATAAATTATTTAATTTTTTGATTAATTAATTTTCAAAAAGTTACAGATTTGGATGAAACAGTGGTGGTTTTTGTATGCTATTGGCCAATTGATTAAGAAATTCATTATTTTACGATTATTATGTATTTATTTTAATTACACAATTAATCAATTAATCAATTAATCAATCAATTGTTGTACACTGCTCCCTCCCAATCCCATCTCTATGTACTACACGGCGGCATCGCCAGGTGCCAAAAGCACTCCGGCAATGTCACGTGCTGGAGGATTTATTTATTCATTCATTTGGCATAGGGGCAGTGAACTTTGAATGTACCTCCACTTGTTATCATTTCATTTTTTCATTTATGGGTGTTGTCCGACGATTCTGTGTTTTTTTTTTTCTGGTGTACCGGCTTCAATGTCCATCGGCACAAAAAAATTTCAGCTTGCTACATCACCCAGAAGGTACCGAACATTAATTTCAGTGTCAGTGAATCAGTGGGTCGAATGAGTTTTATATATTAGACGAGCAGAAACTTCTCTGATGGACCAATCAGTAATCTTGTTTGCCAAAAATTGCTATATCGGTCACTTTGGCATCACTTTGCGGACTCAAAACAGCCTCTGAGACCACAGCCACATTGTCCTCACAAATTTGGATTATACTTCCCTCACAAATTTGCATGTATACCCTGAGTACGGAGTTTGTCACTGTAAAGATGTGGCCGAGCATAATGAAGAGCATGTTGTATTCTTTCCAAACCATCCGACAACTAACAAATAAAAAGAGGTGAGCGAGATTGGCGGGGGAAAAAAAAATCACAATAACGACAATTGCTTCGCTTATGGGTTTAATCAAAAGACAACATGTTGTAATTCACAAACAGATTGCATATGTATCTGTGAGGCTCAGTTGGGATGTAAATGAAGTGAAACACGTGAAAAAAAGGATATTTTATAACACATTGTGGAATACTTTGCATTACTTGGATGAAAATGGATTTAACCGATTTAGTTATACTAGTGCAAGCCCGTACGTGCGTGGCCATACGTGCGTGGCCGCACGTGCAAAAAAAAAACTTTCAAACCACGTTCCAGAAACAACAACCACACAGGCCGTTCCTTCGCTCTTGCGTGGCCGTACGTGCAAAAAAATAAAAAATAATAACTATCAAACAACCACACAGGCCGTTCCTTCGCTCTCGTAAACGACGACTGGATTGGGGCATTGTGTTTATCTATAAATGCGCATAAGAAATCGAGAAATTATTAGAATACAGTAAGTCATCACTATCCGGAAGTCCGTACATTGTAACCCGTAAGGTGGAACGCGCTGGGTGCAAAACGCCAAGCAACGTGTTGATGAGGATTTTTCATCCAACCTGGTAGTGATCGTTGTGGAATTATTGCGTTGTTGTGGAATCTTATTTAACTGGCAGGGTTTAACGTCTAGCCGACTCGGTTTTAAATGTATCGTGTTCCTCTTCCCTCGTACACTTCACACAATGAACTTGAGAACCCCCATTTGTTGCAATATTATTTGGTTCTATTTTATTTATTCTTCCTTTTTTAGTTAACCGTTAAACCAACCTGATTAATTCACTTTCTACAACGTGAAAGTACATTACATCAGAGTTTTATTATTACTTGGTACTTGGTCAGTCCCAAGGAGTACAAGCCACTGAGATGCTTTACATCACATGTGCTTGCACTAAAACAAGATTACAATTTCTGGTATTTATATGCTTTTCATGGGGAGAGTGGTAGGGGCTGTTAACTCTAACTGCATACGTGTCTTCTAGGTGAGAAGCACATGATGTAATTATGGCAAAAGTTTGCTGTTATTAGCCCAGGTCACATTGTTCCATAGCAAGACATTTTTTTTATCAACATATCAAAGACTCTTGGCCAAAGGGAAGGAACACTGACAGCCAATTCGACTTGTCGCATAAAAATTAAATTTATAAAACACCAGCACAATTATAATTTAGAATACATTAATATAATTATTTCTTCCACAATCTCCTATCATACGTAACTGAGGATCTCTTCCCCAACGGCCACGCCTAAGCAGCAACGTGTCCTGTCATTGGTAACTAACTGGTGCCCTTTCCCCATCGGCCACGCCTACGCAGCACCGTGTCCTGTCATTGGTTGGTAAATAAGTGGCCATAACTTGGGAACCACTTGTCCGATTAATATCAACCCTTGAAAAGGTACATACTCAGGTCCCCAGCAATATACCTGGCAAGTTTCAATTATATTGGACCAGTGGATGTCAAGAAACAGCGGTCGCAGACACACACACACACACACACACACACACACACACACACACACACACACACACACACACACACACACACAAACACACACATTGCTGGAATTATAGAGAGATATTTACAAATAATTTACTTACATATACTCTGAAGCTTCTTGGCACACAATATTTTTGTCTTACAGTCAGCAACAAAGATGAATATATTTGTTTTCAGCTCCAACTGTAGAACAGCCAACATAGAACTGACCATGGGAAAAGCATGGCGATTCTCGGTCGTCCAACCACTTTGAGCGTTTGACCTTGTGCTTTGTTGATGGTCATGGC
This sequence comes from Eptatretus burgeri, assembly GCF_056783735.1. Classification (NCBI taxonomy): domain Eukaryota; kingdom Metazoa; phylum Chordata; class Myxini; order Myxiniformes; family Myxinidae; genus Eptatretus; species Eptatretus burgeri. The sequence goes on along the minus strand of NC_140975.1, from coordinate 48,590,376 downwards.
AAAGCTCGATCTGACAAGAAACTGAATCCTCTTGAATGGTGTCAGAGTGTCTTTTGGAATAAGAGGAATTATTGGCAGAAACATCTCTTCATCTTTGCGAGGCCCAGTTATGATGATTGCTTGCAAGAGATTTGGCATCATTCTCTTGATTGTGAGCCTTGTCCCATTGCAAAACCTTGCAGAGTCGAGGTTCCTCAGTTGGATAATGGGAACCCAATCTTAAGAAGCAAATTGTGAGGTGGTATTCCAGCTGGTTGCAGAAAATTTAGGAATTATATAGGGTATGAGACCAGTGTCAGGTCAGGTTAGATCTGTGACCTGCGACAGGTACCATGTAAACCTGTATTAACCTGTTCCATGGTCGGGTTGACGGCGACTAAACCGTCTCCCCCACCAGGTTTTCTGGTGAGGAGGGTGTTTGGATATGGACACCAAGCAGGATTAAAAACAAAACCTGTCAAAGGGCGGAGGAGCTCCTTGTGAGCCAACGGGCATCCATATCTAGTGCCCAACTGTGTCTGCGGAGGTCCTCCTGCAGTTGGGTTACTTTTTATGAGGAGGTTGGTGGCAGGATTTGCACTCCGGCCACCGTAAAACCCTTCATTCCGCAAAACACAAAAACGCAAAAAAAATCTGAAAACCCACTCTGTGGGAGTACCTCCTGAGCAGCTTCCCTTCGCAGGGCAGCTCACCGGATGACGGGATTGGGGCAAAGCCTCCAGGACCCCCAATATTTGATGATAGGAGGGAAACCACGGGGTAACATCCCTGGGTCAGATTGCGGGAGAGTGTGTCGGAGTGGTGCTGAGGTGTCGTCTACCAGACGGCGGTCTCCTTGGGTTAACCTGAGGCGGTCCCTTCGGGTGGGTGCCTGGAATGTCCTATCCCTAAGAGAGGATGATCACCTGTCTCTGTTATCATCTGAGCTCAAGCGTTTGGACATCGGGATTGCAGCTCTCTCTGAGGTTCAGAGACCGGATTGCGGCGAGATAATGGTGGGTGGTTACACCGACTATTGGTCTGGTCGCTCTGATGGTGACCATACCCTTGGAGTTGCTGGAGCTGTGTCCAATAAGCTGCCCCTAATGATAATTGAGGTAACACCAGTCAACGAGCGTATTATGAGATTAAGGATTCGTCACTCCTTAGGTGTCATTTCCCTGGTCTCTCTTTATGCTCCGACTGAGGCGAGTGATCTCACTGTAAAGGACACATTCTACGCCACGCTCGAGTCTGTGGTTGATCAGTGCCCCAGACGAGATACACTTCTAGTCTTGGGGGATTTCAATGCATCGACTGGAACTGATAGGGATGGTTATGAGGTGTGTGTTGGTCCCCATGGGTCAGGAACTATGAACCAGAATAGTGCTCAGTTCCTCAATACTGACCACCGGCTTGTTGTAGCAACTCTAAAGCTGCACCTTAAATCCTGGAGAATGGTACCATCCCAGCCTCGGCTGGATGTTGGCAAGCTCAGGGATGAGAGAGTAGCTGAGAAGTTTGCGAACAGGCTGAGTGGACACTTGGGGGGTCTGGGTGCTTCGGAGAGTCCTGAAGAGTTGTGGAGCGCCTTCAAGACCACCGTCCTTGATGTTGCCGGTGGATGTCTTGGAACTCACTGCAGGGCAAAGAAGAATTTTGTCTCTCAAGGGACACTGGATACCATTGACCAGAGTCGCAGGGCCAGGCTGAATGTCAGAGCTGAGCTGTTCAGGGAGCTGAGGCGTAAAACTGTACATGCACTGAGGGTGGACAAGGAGGCCGATGTGCGAGGAATATGTGAGGGGGTAGAGCATTACCTGTGGACAGGTGATTCTCGTCCCGCTTACAGGGGAATTCGCACATTGCGTTCATCCAAGCCCATCCCTCGGAGCACTGCAGTTAGAGCAGAGAGTGGTAGGCTCTTGACAGAGGAGTCTGAAGTGAAGGCCCGCTGGGCCGGTTACTTTGAGCGGTTGTACCGGGCTGATCCCCCAGCTGTCGAGTTGGACGTCAAGGGTGTTACAATCCCTGTTGCTGATCCTTGAATCAACTGTGGTCCACCTTCGCTTGTGGAAACACGGGCTGCGGTGAACCAGTTGAAACGGGGCAAAGCTCCAGGGATCTGTGGCATCCATGCCGAACTTCTCAAGGCTGGTGGAAATGCTGCACTCGTGTTGTTGCATGCAGTTTTGTGCTCTGCCTGGAACACAGGCATCATCCCAACTGATTGGAAGAGGGGCCTTGTTGTTCCTCTCTGGAAAGGGAAGGGTGATCGCCAAGACTGAAACAACTACCGAGGGGTGACGCTGCTCTCAGTGCCGGGCAAGGTCTTTGCTCGGATAATTCTTGATAGGGTTCGCCACCATCAGTTTGAGCACCAGCGTCCAGAGCAGTCAGGCTTTACACCAAAGAGGTCAACGATTGACCGTATCCTTGACCGTATTGACAGACAAGAGTTTCGGCAGGGGCTGCTTGCAGCCGATGTTGATCTCTGTAAAGCGTTCGATTCAGTGAATCGGGATGTCCTCTGGAGGATTCTTGGTCTTCGTGGGGTGCCACCAAAACTGATCGATCTGATGTCTGAACTCTACTCTGGTACTGAGAGTGCTGTGAAGTGTGGTGGTACCATCTCTGACTTATTTCCAGTTGTTACTGGAGTTTGTCAGGGGTGTGTGCTGGCCCCCACACTTTTCAGCGCTTGTATGGACTGGATTTTAGGGAGGATGTCAGAGAGATCAAGCTGCGGTGCATCGTTTGGGAATGTCAAGATCTCAGACGTTGATTTTGCAGATGATGCAGTCATCTTTGCGGAGACTTTAGATATCCTTTTGGGGGCCCTCGAGGTGCTGACTGAGGAGTCAGAGCCACTGGGATTACGGGTTTCTTGGGTCAAAACTAAGATCCAGGCTTTCGGTGACATATTGGATGCTGCTGTCCTGTTTGTGTCTGTTTGTGGTGAGGATGTTGAGGTCGTGGAGAGATTCACTTACCTTGGCAGTGATATTCATGTCTCTGCTGGCTGTGAGTCAGAGGTCAACAGACGGCTGGGTCGGGCCTGGGGAGTCATGGATTCACTGGATCATGGGGTGTGGCGCTGCCGGTACCTGTGCGGGAGGACAAAAGTCCGAGTCTTCATGTCCTTGGTACTTCCAGTCTTGCTCTATGAATGCGAGACTTGGACTCTGACCAAGGATCTGCGACAGAGACTTAATTCCTTTGGTACCAGGTCTCTTCGGAGAATCCTTGGCTATCGCTGGTCGGATTTTGTGTCCAACGAGCGGTTGCTGAGAGAGATTCGGATGAGATTTGTTACCTGTATAGTCTGTGAGCGACAGTTGCGGCTGTATGGACATTTGGCTCATTTTCCTGACGCTGATCCTGCTCACCAGATTCTCTCAGCGAGGGAGTCTCATGAGTGGAGGAGGCCAGTGGGCCGACCACGTGCCTCGTGGTTGCAGCAGGTTGACCATCATCTCAAGGAGATGGGGATGGGCCTGGCATCTGCCTGGGGGATGGCCAGACGGAGGCCCCTGGAGTACCGGTGGAAAGTGGACGCAGCGACGCGCTGTTCTGGCACATGCTCCCATACCTGACCCTGAGACCAAGTCATTGTGACCAAGCATTGTATCAACAGATTTGTAAGATGTGGCCTCTCCAAGAACCAGTTGGAGCATTCACTCATTGATCCTGTCCTTCTCAACATTCTTGGAGGCAAGGATTGCTCTCTCACTGAGCCATTTCCTGTCCAAATAGTGGTTTTTCAAGTTAGGAAAAACCTTTGCCTTTGGCTCTTCATGGTCTTTTGTGTTTGTTCCCCATGGCAAAATTATGAGGACATCATCTCCCTCACAAAAGCTGCCATTGCCAATGTCCAATAGTTTTTTGGCAAATTATTCAGCCTCCACATGATGGTTGAGGTGAACTCTCAAATTTGTGGTGAAATGAACCTTAGATACATTTCTTTGGGTGGTGGGCTTGGGTTCCTGGTGTCCTGAGTTAAATCCCGCTTTACCATAGAATTAATAGCAGATGGGGTTGACTCAGCCTGTCAATCCAAGGTCAGCAAAGTGAGTACCAGCTTGCTGGGATGACTAAACCATTTGTGTATCCTGCGTTGGAGTGGCAACCCATCCAGAACTGTGCCCAATAGCCAAGGAGACTGCTTCAGCAGCACCAATGCTCTGTATAGAGTATGATCCCAAAGGATGGATGGACACATTTCTGCAACGTTCAGAGGACTTGATGCATTCATTGAGTTCATCTGCCTTTGTGCCTCTGAACAACTGGCAAAATCTGCCTGAAGTCTCCATCATGAGCAAAGTGACACTTCCCATTTCCTTGTCTGTGTCATTAAGATCTTGCAGGAGCTTGTCAAGGGCTTCAAAATAAATTTTGTGGGACATTGTGCACTCATCCCATACAATCAGCACACAGTCTTGAAGCACTTGAGCCTTTGCTGTACCTTTGGAGACATGGTTTTGCAATTTGGGTTGTCTTGTTTGAAGCTCAATTTGAAAGTTAAATGAGCTGTTTTTCCTCCTGTGAGCAATGTGGCTGAAATGCCAGAAGAAGCAACCCCCAAGGCAATCTTCACCAACTGGCATACGTTGGCACGCAACAGGTTTATAAAATAAAAAGGTCTTGCCAGTGCCCCCTGGAACATCCAAGAATATCGGTCCACCCTCTTTGGAGTTGATTTGTTTCAGCACTTGAAGGTAAAGTGCCTTCTGGCTCGTATTTAGTTTTGGCTCATTCTCATCAATGAACTGTTTCAGCTATTCAACATTGTATGAGGCTTCCTTCAACATGTCTTGTGATAAATAATGATCTTCCTCTCTGGATGTCTTAGGTAGGCCATATTCTTTCAACAGTTTGGCTCGCATTCCTTGTCAACAATTTGTCCTCAATCTGGATCAGAGCTTTATTGAAGATTGCTTCTGAGTAGGTTGCCTCTGTATACTCTTGCTGTGCTCGAAAGAGAACGTCCTCACTCATTGCTTCTTTGTGATCTGTCCACAGCTGCATAGGATCACGCATTGCACAACAATGAAGCATGACAGCAAAGAAACCTGATTTGAAATGGAGATTGACGACCCTCAGACTCAGTAAGAGCATCATTATCTTGCCAAAACAAAGTTTTTGCAAGATATGTTAGTCAGCTTGTATGTTTTTTTTTTTTGTCTGTAATCACGTATAAAAAATTCTGCAGAGCACAGTTATCATTTGAAATTTTTGTAACTTCGCTTATCAGAGGCCTATAGAGGTCCCTTTCAGCACATATAATTTTGAAGGTCAAGGTCAAAGGTCAAGGTCACTTTGTCGCAAATCAGGGGAGTCGATGAAACCCTTATTTTTTGAGTAATTTTGATCGGATCGTCTTCAAACTTCATGGCAATATAGTTCATGGTCTGGCGCTCAGCTGATTAATTTTTGGTGGCGATTGGCCTTGACCTTCATGGTTAGCGCCTTAGGTCAAAACATATTTGACCCAAGGTCAAATTTTCAAGTTTTAGGAACCATATCATGTCGTACCTCAAATTGAACACCTCAATGAGTGCTTTCTCGATATGTCAAGCTTGAGACATTATGACGTCATTTGTTGACGTTATGAGGCAAACGCATATTTTTCATGGTTACTCTGTAGAACGATTCTCATCGGAATCTCTCGAAGGCAGATATTCCTCAAGGAATCACTCCTGGTGGATAGCAGCTCTGTTCACCTCAGTGTAACCTTAAAGAAGTCACACATGGTCACCTTTTGGCAAGATACCGGTCACCCTGCGGGTGACCTTGGTTTTTTTATTTCAGTGTCCATCATCTTCAAGGAGTCATATTATGTTGCAAGCCTAACGATATGTGTCACATTCCATCCCTTCAAAATTATTCAAGTCTGTAAAAGAAGTTGTACCTCTGACTGTATGGGGCAGCATGTGAAAAAAGAAGCATACAAACTGATGAGGATGGATTGTGTACACTATCCTGAAGGCATCACATGAGTTGACTCCTGGATGACCCTAAACTGGGTCACCATAACTTTGCCGTTTCCATTTGTTGGCACTCCAGATATAGTACTTTGGAACTTCTTTTGGAGCAATAGCCTGTGCTGCGGCAGTTTCCTCTGTGAAATATACCCTCTGAAGGTTTTCAAGATGACCATCCAAGTGAACAACAGTTGGATACCTCTCATGAATGTGAAATTTGTAAAGTCTCCATTTGGCTTCATTGGTACGAATGTATCGTGCCATTTGGGAGCAAAGAATTACATCCTTCCTGTTAATGTTGGTGCCAAATACTGCCACATCAGATCCTTTATGTACATACTTGCAAATCTATTTCATTGATTTGACCGAGTTGCAAAACTCAACGTTAATGTGAGCTTTGAAGATCTTGATTAACAATGGGCAGTGGGGAACAACCCATCTGTGGTCCACTTCCTCATCATGATGTCTCACTTTCATATTAAAGCTGATTCCACAATCTTCAGGCTTTCTTCTTCTGTATTGAGGATAGCCATCTTCTCCAGTAACGGCATCTTCGGCAAAACCTCTGGGGTATTTCTTTGTACATTTTCCTTCTTGCATGCATGGTGACCCTGGGTTCATGGCTCCACATGGTCCACCAATCATGTGACTCTTAATTACTTCAAACAGTTCTTTATCCACTGTAGGATCTGGTAGCTCTGCACAAATGTATGAGTCAATTTGGCTGGCATGAATCTTTTGTTTGAGCCAAACCAACATATGCGCATGAGGAACACCTCTTTTCTGCCACTCAATGGTGCATAAAAAACATCTTATTTCTCCAAGTACATGACTCTCCTTGATGAGGAATTTTAGCTTGAGTACCTTTTGTCTCAACACCCGAGCAACGATGTCATGTCTGTGCTGAGACTTTTGGCCAGGCGAGAGTTTCTGTTCAATTTTTTTTCCACTGAGGATTGCAAGTAAAGGTAATCAACAGGTCAGGTCTTCCGTAACATATGCCATAGCATCCTGAGTTTGTGCATGCATGTCTCTTAGCCTCACTGTATTAGTTGATGGTAGGATAAGGCTTGTAGCATGGTATTGTGTACACTGTGGTCCTAAATGAGGAAAAAGCTTAGAAATTGAACCCAGTTTTAATAAGATAAACATTCTTAATGTTATATAATGCCCAAGTGTCTGTGCTTTCAGAGAATGCATACCTTGCTATGGGTCCTATGGACATAATTGCTTACAAAGCATGTATTTTATCCAAACACAGGCTATTTTTTCCATTTTTATAGCTCATTTTTTAGAAATGGGTTACATGTATGATTGTATATGTTGTCCAAAATGGTTGAAAATGCATTTTCTTGTTTGATATATATATATATATATATATATATATATATATATATATATATATATATATATATCATTATACATAAGATAAGAATAGAACAATTGCTCAAAACAGTACATTTCTTATGACCTTCTGCATATCTTGGCACCTTCAAATGTGTAAAATCTCAGATTTTGCAAAATTTCCCCCAGTCATAGTGAAGCTTAAAAAATCTTATTCCAGAAATTTGAAATGCATCTGATAGAACATCTTAAATAGCAATTTACTTCTGCATAAAGTCATGATTTAAAATCGAAAGTTTCAACATGGATCATTACTACATACCAGTTTTTAAGTTCACTTCCATGATTGGGTCAAAATGTTAGGAAGTACGTAACAAATTGCATTGACCAAGCTGCAACAAAATTACTGGTAGCTACAAGCTTGATTTTATAACCATAGAATAAGTTTACCAAGGTGGCCCTATGATATAAAAATCAATACCAAAGGCCAGTTTGTGTTCAGTATACAGAACATCAAAGGTCATTAGGAAGTACGTAACGTTTTAAAGAAATCTGAACTTTTAATCTGAAGATGTTAGTTTGGTTCATCACAGCATGTATTTCTATGGTTAAGTTTATGTGCATATATATCTATGACCTGAATGAACACTGATCAATTTGATCAATTTGTTAATTTCATATGACCTTGACCTCTTTGCTCAAGGTCAAATATCAGGTAAACCAAATATTCTCCATATATGTGGTTTCCAATTAGTGTATAATACATATCTAAGCCATCAGACCAATTTTAGAATGATATGAGTGGTTCTTTGATACAGATAATTGATAACCAACTTTGACCCTGTCAGAGCAATAGTAAGAGGAAGAATTAAGCTCTGCCCAAATAGATCCTGAATCCCCATGATGTTGGCTAACAAATGATATGCAAAACTTAATCATACAATGACTTTCATTTTTTGGTCCCCCGTGTCTAAAATGTGTGCATAATACCTTGCTACAAGCCATAACTAATTCTCCAACATCTGTGACATGGCCATCACTCAAGACAGCATATTTTAGATGAGTGTAATCATATACTCTTAGTTTCTTTTGAATCAGTCTGATTAAAAGCAACCGTTCAGATTCAACCTTAGCATACATGTCAACCATGTATTGATGAAGGATATCTTGAAATTGGAGCAAGTGATTAGAGCTATGTGGGTGCTTCATTAGTCTGAAAGCATAGAAGTGAGCAGCACTGACTTTCTTGTTTTGGCGATGCGTTCCTGTGTTTGGATACATTTCAGAAATGTGGAAGTAATAACCATCATCTCCATCCAAAACATGAGAGGATATTGCAGTTCATCATCGGATTTGTGGGTTTCAGCTATTCTTGATGTGTTGCTGTCCCTCCTCTTCAGCACCATATCTCTCTTTTCATATTCCTGATTGACCAACAGGATAGCAACTTAATTTGTTGTTGGGGCATTGAATTTTCTGGCTCTCCAGCTAGCTGGTCTCTTGTCAGCATTGATGACAATCTGTACAGGTCATTAAGTTGGCATTTTCTCAAGAGCAAAATTGAACACCTTTATCAAGGAATTTTTCTCATGCAGCAGATGCTGCCGTGACATATTATCTTCATTTGCACCAGGTGTTATTCTGCATATTTGAGCACATTCCTCCTCTTCATTTCCCATAAAGTACATTTGAACAAATTTTGCTTCTTCATTCTCCAGTGGAAGGAGGGATCCAATGCGATGGTGACTTGGCCTTGGATTTTGAAAGAAGATATCCAACCACTTGGAGTGGCATCTTTGGAGCATCCAAATGATGTCATTTGAAAACAGGAATTATATTTTCGAATATTAACAAGGAAGTGCTTTGATCTTGGAGAATCTCCCTTCAGTAATGATATTAAGGGTTTGGATGGTTCATGGAATGGAGGCAATATCACCCTTCCATTGGAGCCACACATGCTTGGAGATTCTCCTTCATATTTCAATGCATTGCAATGTAGACATTGGCTTTCCGTGACTCCTATTAATAGAAAAGTGTTCTCCACATATTCTTGGCTTGGATAATGGTTAAATGCTGCTTTTTTACAATCAAAAGCAAGCTGTGTGGCTGCAGCTGATCTTACATGCTGCCTTGTTTGTCTCCAATCTCAATATCTATCTATATCTCTATATCTCTATATATCTCTCTCTCTCTCTCTCTCTCTCTCTCTCTCTCTCTCTCTCTCTCTCTCTCTCTCTCTCTCTCTCTCTCTCTCTCTCTCTCTCTCTCTCTCTTTATCTCTTTATCTCTTTATCTCTTGATCTCTTTATCTCTTTATCTCTTTATCTCTTTATCTCTTTATCTCTTTATCTCTTTATCTCTTTATCTCTTTATCTCTTTATCTCTCTCTTTATCTCTTTATCTCTCTCTTTATCTCTTTATCTCTCTCTTTATCTCTCTCTCTCTCTCTCTCTTTATCTCTCTCTCTCTCTCTCTTTATCTCTCTCTCTCTCTCTCTCTTTATCTCTCTCTCTCTCTCTCTCTTTATCTCTCTCTCTCTCTCTCTCTTTCTCTCTCTCTTTCTCTCTCTCTTTCTCTCTCTCTCTCTCTCTCTCTCTCTCTCTCTCTCTCTCTCTCTCTCTCTCTCTCTCTCTCTCTCTCTCTCTCTCTCTCTCTCTCTCTCTCTCTCTCTCTCTCTCTCTCTCTCTCTCTCTCTCTCTCTCTCTCTCTCTCTCTTTATCTCTCTCTCTCTCTCTCTCTCTCGTCTGTCTCTCTCTCTCTCTCTCGTCTGTCTCCCTATCCCTTCTATCACTTACAGCTTTGGCTTTTGCTGTATTTTTAGAGATGTTGGACCTTCGTTTCAGTGGCATTTTGAAGCTTCACACAGGCCACCTCGAAAAAGGGAAAATATCCTCAGGTTTGTGATTAAATCAACCATGCCAATCGTGGTTTGTTGCAACAAAAAAAAAATCAAAACCAAACTAAATATTTCCATTAAAATCACAATGTTTGAACTGCCTCTAAAGGCCTCAAAACAGCCTCTGAAGGCCTCAAAACAGTCTCTGGAGGCCTCAACCCTGATAGCTCACGTAAACGGCGTTTACTCACATGACAAAAGCTCAAATGGTAAAAGAGTTATGCTCTGGACAGACAGATAGACAGACACACATACAGAAGTGATTGCAAAACCAAAGGCATTAGCATTTGTTAATTATATTAATGGCAATAAACAAGCTCTCAAACAAAAATATTGTTGCATATGAAGCTCAATAATATGTTTTGCCTCAACAAAGTTCTTATGAATGCCTCTGTGGATTTCCAAAATTGTCTGTCACGACTGTGTTCAGCGAAGGTAATCTATTCTTTACCGTTCCCCAACATTGCCCAAATTAGCCAAAATTGGTGGAAACACATACAGGAGTGCCACCAAAACTGATCGATCTGATGTCTGAACTCTATTCTGGTACTGAGAGTGCTGTGAAATGTGGTGGTACCATCTCTGACTTCTTTCCAGTTGTTACTGGAGTTCGTCAGGGGTGTGTACTGCCCCCCACACTTTTCAGCACCTGTATGGACTGGATTCTAGGGAGGATGTCGGAGAGATCAAGCTGCGGTGCATCGTTTGGGAATGTCAAGATCTCGGACCTTAATTTCGCAGATGATGCAGTCGTCTTTGCGGAAACTTTAGATATCCTTTTGGGGGCCATCGAGGTGCTGAATGAGGAGTCGGGGCTGCTGGGATTATGGGTTTCTTGGGTCAAAACTAAGATCCAGGCTTTCAATGACATCTTAGATGCTGCTGTCCTGTCTGTGTCTGTTTGTGGTGAGGATGTTGAGGTCGTGGAGAGATTCACTTACCTTGGCAGTGATATTCATGTCTCTGCTGGCTGTGAGTCAGAGGTCAATAGACGTCTGGGTCGGGCCTGGGGAGTCATGGATTCACTGGATCATGGGGTGTGGCACTGCCGGTACCTGAGCGGGAGGACGAAAGTTCGAGTCTTCAGGTCCTTGGTGCTTCCAGTCTTGCTCTATGGATGTGAGACTTGGACTCTGAACAAGGATCTGAGATGGAGACTTAATTCCTTTGGTACCAGGTCTCTTCGGAGAATCCTTGGCTATCGCTGGTCGGATTTTGTGTCCAACGAGCAGTTGCTGAGAGAGACTCGGATGAGATTTGTTACCTGCATAGTCCGTGAGCGTCACTTGAAGCTGTATGGACATGTGGCTCGTTTTCCTGACGCTGATCCTGCTCACCAGATTCTCTCAGCGAGGGAGTCTCGTGAGTGGAGGAGGCCAATGGGCCGACCACGTGCCTCATGGTTGCAGCAGGTTGACCGGCATCTCAAGGAGATGGGGATGGGCTTGACATCTGCCTTGGGGATGGCCAGATGGAGGCCCCTGGAGTACCGGTGGAAAGTGGACGCAGCGACGCACTGTTCTGGCACATGCTCCCATACCTGACCTGACCTGACATCCAGGAGGCAGATGGATCGAACACGTTTTTTACCTTTTCAAAAATTTCTTGATAAAGAATATGGAGGAAAGGGTGGACAGTCCAATCAAAACAGAAAGACACAAACAGGGAAAAATGTGGACATGCATCCTTATTTATAATGAATAATAAATATACCCCGCTGAGGCACCAACAACACCGATTCACATGAGGAACAATGGGTCAAGTGAGGTCATGGATGGCATGCAGTGCATGATATGTTGAGGTCGCTGGCACAAAGGGCAAAGTGCTGCTTGGGATTGGCAGTATCGCACAAATGATGTGTGGAAGACAGCAGGAGAAGAAGATGCAGTAGAAGATGGCAGAAGAAGAAGAAGAAGATGACAGCCGAGCAGAGGAAAGTTGAAAGATGCTTAATCCTTAAGGTTCAGGTCCAACTCTGTGTGCGTGTCCAGCTCCAACTCTGTGTGCGTGTCCAGCTCCAGCCCCCGTGACTCTCAGTACCATATCCAGAGCTTCTCCATCACCCCCAGTCCTCTGGCCTCCGTGACTGCTTGATTTCTGCCATGGGGCCAGTGATTGGCTATCCACTCTTTGAGAGATGTTCATACTCTGGGCCATCCCGCCCATGGGGTGGCCTCAATAAAAATAAGTCTTCCAGTCTTCTTCCAGGCTCCACAGCCTATTTCGCTACCATGACTTGCACACATTGGCCATATAGATTGTGACGGTCCAACCAAGCAGCTTATATGTGCCATGAAATTTACAATTCCTCGCCTGATCTCACCTTACAGAATGCCAGACATTTTACAACCTTACTCTGTCTACCCTATCTATAAATTACATACACTGCCTCAGAGTCACATTTTACAAGACAACTGATTCTGACCTGTCCCTTTTACATGGCAATGCAACATTGAGTGTCTTGAATTTGAGTCTTGATCACTAATTCGGTTATTCATGTCCGTTAAGGGAGACATTGGGTTCGAGTGATTAGCACCCAGGAAAAAACCATGTCAGTGTCCAGTGATTCGTCTCCATTCGTGGAAAGGAAGCACGGCACTGATCAGTGTGACACATCTACTGGCTCGGTGATTCTGTTGGAATATCATGGCAAACAGACCCTTGATCAAGTAGGAAACCAAGATGTTGCCATGAAACACTGCCCCAGAAGATGTTAACGACTAAGAAAATTTGAGAGGCTTTTCAGCTTATCGAAGAAGTAATGGCGATTATCATCGAGGATGATCTGAGAGGAGACCGTAGTTCCCATTTTCTCGGTGAGTGGCTGATGCCATTCGCGGTTACAAAGACCTTCATCAGCAGAATTAAAGCATGTCAGTCCAATAGTCTTTGGATAAATTAATCAAGGTCCAAGAGAAGCCAAAATAATCTAAACATCCAGTTTCATCTGCAGATGAAGAAGCAGACGAATCTGCCCCTTCCTTCCCATAACGCCACCAAACTAGATGCAATTAAGATTCACAACCACCTCTGGTGAGTGAGCATGTTAATTATGCTTCAACAGGAAGTCGGTGGACTTCCTGTTGAATGTAGGGATGACCCGGACACTCCATATAGGTTTAATGCAACACAAATACCCCAAAAAATCAACCAAGATACAAACTTTTAAACTGATATGGTTCCTACCAGCCGTCTGTGGAGGATTTCACATCCAATATCATGAATGAAACTTATGGACAACATCGTTAAAATGCATAATTGACCGAACCAAAATAGCCATTTTGTAATTAGGGTCCCAAGCCTTTCAGGCTGGCAACCTATATTTTTTTTTTCTTCTGTTTATTCCCTTTTAAATTCATTTTCTCTGCAGCCGCTTGTCGGATTTACACGAAATTTTCACCATTGGAGTGACTACTCATGTATAAATAATTGATTAATAATGATTATGACATCATAGGTCACCTGGTGTGGTAGCCATGTTAGAAAAAAGGAAAAACTTTAGACTGTATCTCAGAAACCACACCAAGGAAAAAATTCAAACTTGGCATATGGCAAGTATTCCACGTGGGGAATAAGAATGATTAATATGACGTCATCGGTGAAGTGATATCCCGGTCCAAATTTGACACGTAGAACGCTGTATCAGATCAGTATGAACATTTTGAGGGTCATCTAGGGATAAATTATTGGCCAACAAAGAAAAATTGATGACATCATAGGTCATGCGGTTCAGCCATTTTTTTTTTTGTTTAAACCTTCAAATATCTTATCCAAAACGGATAAACAGATTTAGGCGAAAGTTTACTCACATGTTCCCAAAGCCTTAGGGATACCAGGGTGTTCAAGAATAATTGATAGGTCACATGGTTTGGCAAGCCTGGTGTTGGCTTAGCAGTTTGGGTGATGGCTTGAGATCCTAGGCTCCTGAGTTTGAGCCCCGTTGGCCACTGAATTAACACCGGGGGGTTGACTCAGCCTGTCATCCTTCCAAGGTCGGCAAAATGAGCACCAGTATAGTGGTAATAGGGGCACTGCATCAGCGGCATAGCTGCGCCCCTAACCAATGATGCAACCAGCAGTCAAAATGGCAACACACGGTGGGAACATGGTTTGGCAGCCATTTTGGATTAACCTCAAAACCTTTAAAAATTCCCCCCAAAACGGCTGGACAGATCGAGGGGAAACTTCACACACATGTTCCCCACACCTTGGGGATACCAGGGTGTCATGAATAATTGATAGGTCACATGGTTTGGCAGCCATATTGAATTGAAGGTAAATATTGAAAAAATTCAGTCTCTTGAACAGCTTCATCAATCGATGTAAAACTTCACAAATATCATCTCGCACCGTTGCTGAATATACTGTAGTGTAAAAATGATGACATCATAAATCATGTTTGGCAGCCATCTTGGATAGAAAAACATACCTTATCCGATTAACACGAAACTTCAGAAACGTGACCCCTACGAAATTAGAGGCAGAATGTGAAGTTATGTAATCATTGGTCATGTGGTACAGCAGCCATATTGGATTGACAATAACAACTTTTCAAAAGCTTCTCCAGATGGCTTACTGGATTGATCCGAAACTTCATCCACATAATCTACTAGCCTTGGAGAATGTAGGGTGTAATTTTTATCGTAAAAGGTCACATGGTCGAGCAGCCTTGATTTTTTGAAGAATAAACATTTAAAAACCTTCTTCTCCAGAAATTCTGGACAGATCAAGAGGAAACCTTACACATCTTCCCCAATCCTTCGGGATACCAGGGTTTTCATGAATAACTGATAGGTCACATGATCTGGCACCCATGTGAGATTGAACAAAAATATTTTGAAATTCTCGCTATTGAACCGCGTCTTCAATCAATGTGAAACTTCGCAGTTATGATGTAGTTGTCATGGAGAATATAAGTTTAAAATTTCAACCTGATTGGCCACATGGTCTGGCATCCAGAATTGTTTTAATCCTTTGACTCTATGTTTGTTTAGATTTTTTTTTTTTTATAAGACTCACTTGGCTGTGCCTGGATGGTTTTGAGGGTAGAGGAGTTGCAGCTGAAACCCGAATCTTATCCAGGTTCCTCCTGATGACTGCCTCCATTTTTGCTTTTTGCTTATTTGAGTTCCTTCTGGTTACTCCAATGCAGTATTTGGTTATCCATTTGATTTGAATTTAAAAAAAGAGTTCAATCCCATTCTGAGTTGAATTGAATAATAATAATAATAATAATAATAATAATAATAATAATAATAATAAACGTCTTGGGTCAGGGTCAAGTGTCTGTCTGATCGAAGCAGGGTTGCATCATAGCGGGATGTCTTGGTATCGAGTCATTACCACCAGCAGTAAAAGGAGGCTTCGTATGCTTCTTCTTCTTTTATTTAGAGAGCCAAACTCAAAATTTGTTTCAGCTCGGGACTTGGTTTAAATACTAATCTATTGCATTTTATAGTGGAAAGGTCCTTGACTCCTTTAATTTTTCATAACTTGGCAGGATTCCATGAAAAGTAAGCAAAACTCTATCTCTATGCATTGTAAGAGGATAGGAAATCAGAGTGGGTGGGACCATGCCTGCCAATCAACATTGTGGATGTGCCACTGGATGTGCCAATCACACCTAAATAGGTAATATTACCTAGGTCTAATAACCTTCGTCGTATCTGCTTGCTATTCATTAAGTGTTCTAAAAAACCAATAGCTATGATGGAGCTAGCCAGTTTGCGAGCCAATAAGTGCTATGATTCTATGTGGTACTAAATGTGAGGATGGTGGTGGACTTCCTGTGTACAGCTGGCACGGACAAACCGTACATACTGCTGTACATATACATCATATAATGCTATTTATAATGGGCAAAAATAATAGCATATATGCTATTGTTGCTGCCCAATATTTCATAGCAACACCATTTAATGCAAAGTGTTTCCACACATAATTGACAGGCTATTATGTATTGTAATGAAAATACACACACAATTCTTGGAGTTGACATGCCCATATAGAAGGAAATGGGCCTCATCAGAAAACCAGACATTGTCAAGGAAGTTAGGCCTTTGATCAATCCTGTCCGAAAATCACTGACACATTGTCACTCTTTTCTGCATATCGGCTGCAGTCAGTTTGTGTTTAATCTGAATTCTGCATGGATACAGTTTCACATTGTGGATGATAATTCTTCTCACTGATTCACATGAAATTCCATCTCTTGTCTCCGATGCCTGGGAGATTTCTTAGGGCTTATGCCCACTGGATCAGGAACAAAATCAATGTTCTCAGGAGACCTCACATCTTGAGGACATTCTGCGTGTGTTGGTCCTCCAGCACTTTCACGATTGGGATTTGCGACGGTGCCTTTTCGTCTGAACATTCTGACTCAGGCAATTATCTGTGACTTGCAGGGCACATTGGAAGTTCCAAACTCATGTTTAAACTCGATTTGAGCCTTCTTGTAGAAGTCTGTTTTGAGAAAACTCTCCACAGAGTTTAAATCTTTTGCTTAATATTGTCCATGACATCTTTAAAAAGGGAAGAACTTTTGTAATCTGTCTTGTGGTTCATTTTTCTTCAATCACCTGAAAAAATAAGAGGTTATCGTTAGTAAGAGGGAAAATATTAGACAAAAGGTGGGTTCTATTTTTTGGACCACCATGGTATATCAACTTGCATTGTCTTTCATGATCGAAAATATTCCATTTACGTCCCAAGGAAAGTAAGTAGCCTTTAAATATGGGTTCCTATGAGAAAAAGGATTTGCTTAAAGTCGATTCACTTCAAGTTGCACTTCCCAGGAGCAGAACCCTGACGTTAACCAGGGCCGAAGTGTATCAACTGCTCAGAACAACTTAATTCAAACTTCTTTTACAACAACAGGGCAGCTTGTACTGGATGTAAAATGTTAATTTGTTGGACAACACTGATTTTTGTGAGGCTTTCAAAATAACTTGGGAAGCCTTTAATGATAGAAAGAGAAAGTTTAATAACCTCAGTTTAGGGTGGGACTGTATAAAAGTACAGATTGCAGGGGGGGGGGGGGTTGCCACCAAGTTCATCATTGTCATCCATGCATGTTACAATGGAAAGGTAGTTGTTAGAAAAGGAAATAATGATTTTGCAATCAGAAGGAAGTTCCTTCACTCATCAGAAAAATCAGTTACTGCTGGAAAAAAAAGTCATTTCCAAATGATCTGGCTGATGCAACACAAAAAGGTGCAACGGTGCGATTGCACATGCATCACATATATATATATATATATATATATATATATATATATATATATATATATATATATATATATATATATATATATATATATATATATATATATATATATATATATATATATATATAGAAACGAAACACACGAGTAAATTTTCTTTGATTTCGATAAATATCGATCATCAAAGGCCGATTGGAATTTTGAAATTTCCAACTGGGGATATTATGGCATCACAAGATGAAATGAAGAGAGTGGTTTATGATTTATTTTCAAATTTGTTAATGACAAGCACTGTTGACAATGATGTAGTACAGTTTTCCACATCCAGCGAACATTGGTGTTTTCCACATCAGTGTTGAGCTATACCCGAAAGGATGGTCTTGGCCCCACCCCCTCCTGGGAAAAGCTGAAAAACTCCCTTGCCTCTCTGTCATCCAGAAAATTTCCAGGATTGGATGGCCCACATGTGGAATCTCAGAAAGGTTTCGGCCCTTTTAAGGCCAAGAGCTTTTGGCAGTCTTTCTAGAAAGTTTTGTGTGTGTCAACTGCCATTGAGCAGTAATAATGGCAGTTAATTTACTCCGTCAAAAGGAGACCCTCCGCTTATTACAACTTGGCATCGAATCGCTCTTTTACCCTCCAATTATATAAGATACATGACAAAGTCTAAGCTCGACGAATTGCTCTCTTTTTAGAGTTACTGATTTAACATATACAGTCTCATTGTATCCCCAATGACAAATGCATGATATATTTTTAAGTTTAGATTTTTGGGGATGTGTGTGAAGTCGACAATGATAATCTTGGTCAGATGATGTTGGAACAAGAGAAAACTTTGGGTTGTGTCAGTCAAGGTTTTAGACTGATTTGGTTGAGGTTCGCAGTTTATTCCTCTTAAAATGTTATATGATTTTATTTTTTTTTGTATACCTTGTCGAGGCTCGTATTAGAGCGAACACACAACGCACAGCAAGGGGGGCATGAGACAAGAGGGGCGGGAGTGGGAAGGACAAAACAGTGGGGAACAGAGACATGAGGAGATTTGTGGAAGGGGTAGGGACGGGGAACATGGGGAATAGAAGATGGACATTACAGGGACTTTCAGGAAAGAAAGCAGGGAATTTGAAGGAGGTGGGCTTGGGTGGATTATCGGGGGTAGAAAAGATCGAGGACTTGGATGGGGGGTGATAAAAGGTGGTGGTGAACAGCAGGGAATTTGAAGGAGGTGGGCTTGGGTGGATTATCGGGGGTAGAAAAGATCGAGGATTTGGATGGGGGATGATAAGAGGTGGTGGTGAACAGCTATTTTGAAGGCCTGGAGGGAAGAATGGGATTGAATTAAGTGAGGGAGTTTATTCCAAAGGTGGGAAAAAAGAGGATTGAAAGAGTGAAGGTGAGCAGTGATTCGTGATTTTGGTAGTTTTACCAGAAGGGGGTTGTTGGCAGACCTTGAGCGTCCTGCGAAAATGTGGTGGGGACAAATCACAGAGAGAGCAGGGGGGGCGAGGCTGGAGAGGAGACGGTAGAAGACAGAAAGACCACCGACCAGCCTGCGGTGAGAGAGTGAGAGGCCCAAAGACTCAGCCTCATCGTGGGAGATGCCAATGATCCGAAGGATTTTCTTAAATTTTTGATGGCAATTTTTTTCCATGGGATATGATGGGATTTTCTTAAATTTTTGAGAAAACTGAACTGACATAATTTGCAAAAGTCGGAAAGGATATTCATCAGGAATGCCCTTTGTCAAGTGCATTATGTTAATTGTTTTACCGTCGGGGCATTTTTCATGAGATTGTGGAATATCCTATCCGGCTTTGGAAACCCACCGAAAGAATCTGCGAAAGTCTCTGCTTACGCAGATGATGTATATGTGGTAGCACAGAAAAACAAGCTGAGACACATAAATTGGTGGGTTGCTTGAACTGATATTTAAGAGCCTATTCAGACTCTGTTAATTGGACACTTAACTAATCTTTTGACGGCATAAAGTACCTTGGAGTTTAATTGGTGATGTGACGGTGCAAGCAAGAAATTGGGAGGGTGAAAAACATGAGTGAAAAACAACTTGGCAGCATCCCTGCTGTGGTGCAGAGTGACAGAAACACCTCCTCCTTCACATTTTCTGATGAAAATACAGAGGAGCTTAGTGAAGTTATTTTGGAGGAGAAAACATTGCCTCCGCCTGGAGATTCTAAGCTTTCCCTTGGAGGAAAGTGGTTAAGGCTTGGTAGATACGATTAGTTGGAGCAATGACCTTCTGTGTTGCTTCAGTTGAGCAGTTCTGATATGGTCCATCCATTTTTGGTCTGGCAGCCCACTACATTTCTTATTGTTCACCAAGCTGGAAGATGAAACAATTCATCAAGATTGTTTTAACGAATGTCAAACGGATAGATCTGTCAATGCTTTCCCCATTTCATTGCAGTATTTTAAATGCTTGTCAGGTTTTTGTGGTTGACCAGGATTGCTTTTCCTCTACAATGTGCTGTTAAATGAACCTCTCTTTTATAATTCTCCTTTTAAAACAATAACTACAGATTGTTCTTTTATTCATTCGTTTTTTTCAAAATAGTATCCACAATGTCGCTGATTTTATTATTGACAAAACATGGTGGTTGATTACAGCACCACTGGCAGCTAATCTAAAGTTGCTATTTCATTTTGCTTCATGAATTGTCAGATGCGGATCAGCCGTTTAATTTGAAGATTATTGTGTGATGTACATTCTTTGTACCACAGAGTCGAGGTGTGTCGGCAGCAACCTTCAAGCACCTTTGATGGACCAATTGTCCACAAAACCAATCTTGCCTTCTGAAAATCAAAGTTAACTTCAATGGTATTGGCCTCAGTCTGTTTTTATAAATCCACCTCTGTTCAAACTTGAAGTTTTTCACCATTTGGTTTGGAAGATGGCGTAAATACCCGGGAGTTCCCTGAATCCACGGTAGTTCGATCTCCGTTTTGGCACACCACCAGACCAACAGGAAGTGAAGGTTGAGTAGAAAAGTCTGGAACTTATGAATAATGATCCCAGGAAAAAAAAATTATCTTCGTCATCTCAAAATTACCCTTCAAAGCACAAAACCGTGTCTTGTGTCACCATTGTGTATGATAATAAGCCAAGATGTTTTTGAGCAAAGAAATTCAATATGATCATAATTCAATATGATCATGATGATGCAATATGATCATGATCAATGGGCTGAGGAGCTCCTTGTGAGCCAATGGCCATCCATATCTAGTGCCCAACTGTGTCTGCGGACGTCCTCCTGCAGTTGGGTTACTTTTTTATTCGGAGGTTGGAGGCAGGATTTGCACTCCGGCCACCATAAAACCCTTCATTCCGCAAAACACAAAAACGAAAAAAAATCTGAAAACCCACTCCGTGGGAGTACCTCCTGTGCAGCTTCCCTTCGCAGGGCAGCGCACCGGATGACGGGATTGGGGCAAAGCCTTCGGGACCCCCAATCTTTCATGAAAGGAGGGAAACCACGGCGTAACATCCCTGGGTCAGATTGCGGGACAGTGTGTCGGAGTGGTGCTGAGGTATCGTCCACCAGACGGCGGTCTCCTTGGGTTAACCTGAGGCGGTCCCTTCGGGTGGGTGCCTGGAATGTCCTATCCCTAAGAGAGGATGAACACCTGTCTCTGTTATCATCTGAGCTCAAGCGTTTGGACATCGGGATTGCAGCTCTCTCTGAGGTTTGGAGACCGGATTGCGGAGAGATAATGGTGGGTGGTTACACCTACTATTGGTCTGGTCGCTCTGATGGTTACCATACCCAAGGAGTTGCTGTAGCTGTGTCCAATAAGCTGACCCCAATGATAATTGAGGTAACACTGGTCAACGAGCGTATTATGAGATTAAGGATTCGTCACTCCTTAGGTGTCATTTCCCTGGTCTCTGTTTATGCTCCGACTGAGGTGAGTGATCTCACCGTGAAGGACACATTCTACGCCACGCTCGAGTCTGTGGTTGATCAGTGCCCCAGACGAGATACACTTCTAGTCTTGGGGGATTTCAATGCATCGACTGGAACTGAAAGGGATGGTTATGAGGTGTGTGTTGGTCCCCATGGGTCAGGAACTATGAACCAGAATAGCACTAAGTTCCTTGACTTTGCAAGAAGTCATGGACTGAGGGTGGCTGGTTCATGGTTTCAGCGCCCACAAACTCATCGCTGGACTTGGTATTCCAACGCTGGCGGTGGAGCAAAGGAGATTGACCATGTCCTCATTGACGGTCGTTGGAGGATGATCCAGAACTGCAGGGTCTACCAGAGTGCTCAGTTCCTCAATACTGACCACAGGCTTGTTGTAGCAACTCTAAAGCTGCACCTTAAATCCTGGAGAATGGTACCATCCCAGCCTCGGCTGGGTGTTGGCAAGCTCAGGGATGAGAGAGTAGCTAAGGAGTTTGCGAACAGGCTGAGTGGACACTTGGGGGGTTTGGGTGCTTTGGGGGGTCCTGAAGAGCTGTGGAGCGCCTTCAACACCACCGTCCTTGATGTTGCCGGTGGATGTCTTGGAACTCACCGCAGGGCAAAGAAGAATTTTGTCTCTCAAGGGACACTGGCTACCTTTGACCAGAGTCGCAGGGCCAGGTTGAATGGCAGAGCTAAGCTGTTCAGGGAGCTGAGGCGTAAAACTGTACGTGCACTGAGGGTGGACAAGGAGGCCTATGTGCGAGGAATCTGTGAGGGCATCACCTGTGGACAGCTGATTCTCGTCCCGCTTACAGGGGAATTCGCGCATTGCATTCATCCAAGCCCATCCCTCGGAGCACTGCAGTTAGAGCAGAGAGTGGTAGGCTCTTGACAGAGGAGTCTGAAGTGAAGGCCCGCTGGGCCGGTTACTTTGAGCGGCTTTACCAAGCTGATCCACCAGCCGGCGAGTTGGATGCCAAGGGTGTTACAATCCCAATTGCTGACCCTCCAATCAACTGTGGTCCACCTTTGTTTGCAGCCACACAGGATGTGGTGAACCAGTTGAAATGGGGAAAAGCTCCAGGGATCTGTGGCATCGATGCTGAACTTCTCAAGGCTGGTGGAAATGCTGTACTCATGTCGTTGCATGCAGTTCTGTGCTCTGCCTGGAACACAGGAATCATCCCAACTGATTGGAAGAGGGGCCTTGTTGTCCCTCTCTGGAAAGGGAAGGGTGTTCGCCAAGACTGCAACAACTACTGAGGGGTGACGCTGCTCTCAGTTCCGGGCAAGGTCTTTGCTCGGATAATTTGTGTAAGGGTTCACCACCATCAGTTTGAGCACCAGCGTCCAGAGCAGTTAGGCTTTACACCAAAGAGGTCAACGATTGAGCGTATCCTTGCTCTTCAGGTCCTCACATAACGCAGATGAGAGTTTCGGCAGGGGCTGCTTGCAGCTTGTGTTTATATCTGTAAGGCGTTTGATTCAATTCAGGAATGCCCTCTGGAGGATTCTTGATCTTCGTGAGGTGCCACCAAAACTGATCGATCTGATGTCTGAACTCTGGTACTGAGAATGCTGTGAGATGTGGTGGTACCATCTCTGACTTATTTCCAGTTGTTACTGGAGTTCGTCAGGGGTGTGTACTGCCCCCCACACTTTCCAGCACTTGTATGGACTGGATTTTAGGGAGGATGTCGGCGAGATCAAGTTGCGGTGCATCGTTTGGGAATGTCTCGATCTCTGACCTGACCACGTGCCTCATGGTTGCAACAGGTTGACCATCATCTCAATGAGATGGGGATGGGCCTGGCATCTGCCTGGGGGATGGCCAGACGGAGGCCCCTGGAGTACCGGTGGAAAGTGGACACAGCAACGTGCTGCTCTGGTGCCTGCTCCCATACCTGACCTGACTTGATAGATTTAGATATAGATATATACATTTCTGTATATATGATTAAGAGTAACAGTAAAATTGTTCATTCAACACAAGCAACCCAGCATTAAGGGCTATGCACATCTCCATGGTGCTCTATCTCAAGGCAGGTTCAGTGCTGCCAAAGTTGTCCCCTGGCAAATACTACACTCGGTGGTTTTCCTTTTCATTTTCAGCAGTAATCATGGCAGGAATTCGAAATTTGTTTCTGGCAATAAGTGGCACACTCTTCACCAAAGTCCACGTGGATCTTCAATATCCACTAATGCTGGAAAACTAGACGTCCAGATTTATGTCCGAAGACTGCTCACACTTGATGATTGAATGCTCTGCCTATGTAAGCACTAATTCCCCAGTTTATAGTCTGGTCTGGACTCAAACTCAGACCGGACAGCTCTACCTCTGCATCATATCAACCTGTGGATCTACTGTTTATTGCTCAAGTGCTATTCACATCCAGTTCATCTACTCAATGAATCATTATGACCACAAAGGCATCAACATGCTTGCTGCAGTGCATCCTAATGACCATTTTATGACATCAGAAAGCAGTACGAGATTAAACACGATCAGAAAGCACACTGCCAACTGATCTGTACTCCAACTTTCATTTCCTTTTCGTTATGCCTTCCACCCTTTCACTCAAACCCAAGCACCTTAGAAGTAAATAAATCTGAGCAGAAACTGAACGACTGCGATCGTCTGCGAATAATATGTAGGAAAATCACTATATTTAGGACATACATAGGATTGAAGGGAATTTTGATGGAGCTCTTTGAAAGCAGTTTAGAGATCTTTCAGGACAATGGATTCACGGTGATACTGCTGAACAGTGGGCACAGGTGGCATGAACAATGGTTCCCTGTGTTAATGAACCAGAGGTGAATTGTAAGGTTCAACATCACACAGACATTTGGTCTCATCGTTGAAGCACCTGACAGAATCCATTAAATGGAACACACTTCTTTCTTTTTTTTTAAACAAAATTTCATAATTAACAAGGTTGTTGAAATAATGCTTTAAAAAAAAATTTTGCACACAAGATCTAAGGCTCATCATGAAGCTGCCACTCACGCACACATGGACATACTGATGAGATAAACACACAACACAGCCACTTAGCTTGGGGGAAGTGCCTCCACTTCCCAGGGTACTGTGGGTACGAGGTGACGTTACAACAATAGTGTCACCTTTCTCACCACACTCAGCAGGGTATTTCCTCCTCCCCATGGATGCTCACTGATGGGGATTGTCCATGCTGTTAACCTTTTAAATGCTGAGCATTAAGCAAGGAAGCAGCACATACCATTTTAAAAGTCTTTGGTATGACTTGGCCAGGGTTTGACCCACCAACCTCCCAGACTCGGAGCAGACACGCTAACCATGACACCACCAAATCCTGCAAAACGCAATTACTGAAACATTTGGTCATTGTAATTAATTATTTTCTCTTTCCTCAAAACTATTGGAGGTAGTATATTGAAAAGAGGTGAGGTTTTTGCATTTATTTAGTCTGGAAATATTTAAAACATTCCGGAAAGATCGATTTGTTATTCAACTAACTTGATCTTTCAAATCAAAATGCAGATTTCATTCATCGATTATGATGGAATAAATATAGTAAGTGCATTTTTACCCTCTCCTTCAGCGAGGGTATTGCATTTGGGTCCGTTTGTTTGTCCGTCTGTCTGTCTGTCTCTGTCTGTCTGTCCGTTTGTCTGTCTGTCTTTGTTTGTCCACACAGAACTTTTGTGTTTCTCTCTGCAACTGCTTGTCAGATTGAGACAAACTTTTCACCATTGATGCGACAACTCATGTAGAATGTTTTAATGATAATTATGACGTCATAGGTCATGTGGTGTGGCAGCCATGTAAGAAAAACAGAAAACTTTGGACCTCTGTATCTCTGAAACTGCACCAAGGAAAAAGTTGAAACCTGGCACATGGCAAGTACTCCCCATGGGGAATAAGTGTGATTTTTATGACGTCATAGGTGCCTTCGTTATGACATCATAATTACCTTCACGGAAGGACAGGGTATTGCGTTTGGGTCTGCTAGTTTGTCTGTCTGTCTGTCTGTTTGTTTGTTTGTGACTTGCAAAATCTTCGATTTTTCAAGTATATTGGTTAGTCGATTTTGTTATTCTGTCTGTCTGTTTGTCTGTCTGTTTGTCTGTCTGTTTGTCGCCTACAGGTCACAATTTTAAACCGATCTTAACGAAACTTCACCACATGTTAGAGTTTGTCATAAGAAAGGAGACTATTGTTTTTGAGGTCAAAAGGCCAAAGGTCAACAACTTCGGTGAGATTTCTACAATCCTCAAATTTCATCCGATTGACTTGAAATTTGAAGAGGAGTTGCATATTTTGTCATTGAATTCAACCACCAATTATTTTTGAGGTCAAATTTATTTTATGGATTTTGCAAGTATCGTGCTCTGCATGACGTCTTCTTCTAGTTTATTTGTTTGTTTGTTT
The DNA here is from genome assembly GCF_056783735.1 of Eptatretus burgeri. Taxonomy (NCBI): domain Eukaryota; kingdom Metazoa; phylum Chordata; class Myxini; order Myxiniformes; family Myxinidae; genus Eptatretus; species Eptatretus burgeri. The sequence goes on along the minus strand of NC_140975.1, from coordinate 48,564,610 downwards.
GTCAGCAAAGAACTTTCTTGTTTTTCTCCTCAACCACTTGTCAGATTGAGACGAAATTTTCATTATAGGTGCAACTACTCATGTAGAATGTTTTGAGAAAACTTAGAAAAATTTTGAGGGTCATTTCAGGATAAAATGATCAACAAAATATTTTCTGATGAAGTCATCGGTCACATGATTCGGCAGCCATTTTGTTTGCTTTTTTAAACCTTCAAAATCTTATTCCTTGAAATGGCTAAACAGATCGAGGTGAAACTTTACACATATGATTGTCTATCCATGAGGAACAAAAGTTTCACACATATGACATCATAGATCAACATAGTTTGGCAGCCATATTGGATTTATCCCAAAACACATAAAAAATCTTCTCCAGAACTGCTGGACAGATCGAGGGAAACCTTAACCACGCATGTACAAAATTAAGAAACAATTGCGAAGTCAAATGGTTTTGCAACCATATTGGATTTAAGAAAATATTCAATAATGTTTTCTCTGGAACCGCTTAATCAATCGAGATGAAACTTCACATTTATGATCTTTATTGATGCGGAATACAAGTTTCAAATTTCAACTTGATCGGACACATGGTCTGGCAGCCAGAATTATTAAATTTTTTGATGTGGGTTTTATTTTTTTTTTTGAATAAGGCTCACTTGGCTGTGCCTGGATGGGTTTCAGGGTAGAGGAGTAGCACTTGCAATATGAATTCTATCCAGGTTCCTCCTGATGGACTTCATCCTTGATTTTTGCTTGTTTGGGTTTCTTCTGATGACTCCAATCCAGTACTGTACTTACTTGGTCTTCCATTTGATTTGAATTGAATTTATTTTAATCCCATTCTAAATTCAATCGAATAATAATTTTTTTTAAAAACGTCACGGGTCAGTGTCAGGTGTCTGATCAATGCGGGGTTGCATCAAAGTGGGACGTCTGGGTACCCGGTCATCACTGCCAGCAGTTATGAAGTGACAGTTCTAATTATGTATTTTATTAATTACGTACACACCAGTACACAAACGCCATACAAAATACACCACACAAAATTGCACAAATACCACACAAAAGAAGCCCTGGCGAGGGGCTGCAATCTCTGATTGCTCATTTTCTTGTTTTTAATGCGACCCAGCGGATAATAATGGTTGTCTTTTAGAGCTGAAGATGGCCTTTCTCAAATGACGTGCAAATACACCTGAGTGCTCGAATTTGTTTTTAAAGTGGGAGCTGACTGCCCACACAGCAACCACTCTCACAAAGAGCGAGCAAGGTCACTTGCTGTCAAGGAATATTTGAAAAGACCAAACCACTTGCTATGTACATTTTAACTGAAATTTGTCATTTCTTCGTAGGGCTATAGTGATAAATCGACTTCTCTTCATCAAGAGACACCATGAGACATTTAAGTCCACCAACTAATCCCAGCAGACCAGACACCCAGTTTTATGTCCACCTGAGGAACTTTACACTTTGTAGCACCTATCTGAGAAACAACAATCTGACAGTTTATAGTCGTGTCGAATCTAGGCCTCACTATCAGCTATGACCTTTCCTGGACTGACCATATAGCAAAGCTGACCTATAAAACCCGCCACAAACTGAGCATTCTCCATCACTTCAAGTCTTTCCTTGAAAAATCAGAACTACTCAGTTTATAAGTCATTTGTCCAAAGCTCGATGGAGTACTGCTATCCCCTATGGGGTGGTGCCCCAGCATCACATCTGTTTCTCCTGGGATATGTTGAATCTCAAGCTCTTAGCATTATTGGAATCTCCAATGATGAGGCTAAAACACAATGTCTGCTGCTTTCAAATCGCAGGCAGGTCAGTGACCTGTTTTTTGGGGGGTTTTTTTTATCACCACCTCACCTGTGGCTCAGGTCCCTGTGAATGACACACACCAATAAGTCAAAGATGTCGGCCTACACATTCTTCCAGTAATACCCTTCTCGTTAAACTTCCAAGACCCAGGCTGACTGCCACCTCAACTCTTTGGTTCCTTGCTTCTCTCAAACGTGGAACTTCCTTCCAGAGGCTGTGTTCTCGATCTCACTCTTCCCTCCAGGGCTTCAGGCAGGTGGTACATTGCCATCTCATGTCCCATCTTTATCCATATTTTTTATTACCCCCATAAACTCTTCTTAACCCAACCCTCTTACTTGCAAGTTGTAGTGTTTCCACCCTACTTCTTTTCTTCGTTAATGGGCAAAATTATTCCCACATTCTTGTGGAGTCGGTTGGGGGAAGCTTGCCCCAAATCTTTCATAAACTGGCTGACCTGGCCTGACATTCGAAGAGTTAGGGCAGGAATTTGAAATTTGGCCATGGTGCCGGCAATAGCTCGTCGACTCTTTGCGAAGGACACCATGGGATCTTTAACATCCACCAAGGCATGCTGGCAGACGGGATGCACACTTGGCGTCCATCCAAAGGCCAGCACACACATTGATGAATCACCCTGCTAGATTCGAACCCAGGCTAGATACCCCAGAGGTGAGTGTGTGTACTTCTCTGCCACCCTGACAGCCCGAGTGTTTCCATCCTTCTCTCCTTCATTTTTGTCAAATACTTGCCCCACTACACAATGTTCGTTCATTGCCTCCTTCACCTTCATTTTCCAGGATCCCAGATCCTCGAGGGGGAAAAAATGAAAGTGAGTTATCTCTGTATCATCCTCCTGGACTTCATACAGCAGATAAATAAAATATTCATATGTAGCCTGCAGTTGCTGGTTGCATCATTGCTGGAAGCACAACTATGCCACTGATGCAGTACCCCTTGTTGTCAGTAAGCTAGTACTCATTTTGCTGACCTCAGAAGGATAACAGGCTGAGTCAACCCACCTGACATTATTTAACAGCACAACAGGGGCCCAAACTCAAGACCCTCATATCTTTAGAAAGCAACCTTAACCGTGAAGCCAACACTGGGCTTATACAGCAGATATAGCTATAAGGGATTAGGTTTTAACTCTGATTTGAAATATTTTGCTGGGATGGACAAAGACATTTTACAGTGAGGGTTTACCCCGGTGTGTTGAGCTGAGCGACGATGTGCATTAGTCACTATAGCAACCACAGAATGGGGTGCTTTGGAGTCGCACCCAATAAATGTAGTCTTCACAGAAATCCCAGGGTCGCTGGTTTGATTTTGTGACATGAATAGACCCGCAATAGTGTATACTGATTGTTCAATGACATTTCACCTGGTGTTCAAATGATGTTTTGTTGTTGGACCATCCTAGCCACCGGTGAAGTCACGGCTGCGGCGGCATCACTGACAGACATGACACAGGAGCATTCGGAAATTGACAATTTCTGCATTGTGAATGAAACAATATTAAAGACTTTTATTGGGTTCATGGCAGCCAGTGAACTCCTCATTATCAGAGAAACATTGAGATGTCTGTTGATTAATTTAGATGAGGTATCTCTTGAAGAAAGGGTGTAAACTGTGGACATGGACACACATTGACTTTCTTCTTATAAAACGATGGAGAAGTTTGTCATCTCACTGCACATATTTGGAATATATATTGGAGTTACTACGAAGTTATAACCACATTCTTGTTCTTGGTCTAGTTCTAGTTCTTGCTCTTGTTCTTGCTCTTGTTCTTGTTCTTGTTCTTGTTCTTGTTATAGTTCTAGTTCTTGTTCTGGTTCTAGTTCTGTTTCTGGTTCTTGTTGGGGGTCAATTTTGGAAATGTGCACCCATTGGTCAGACAGCTGCTGGACACACCCACATTGGTCGCTTGACTCCACCCACCATGGCACCCAGACAAAATGAAATGGCCACAATCTTGGTTTTCTGGTGGGCCGAACACATTCGGCCTGTAGGCCTCTGCTGATTTTAGACTGCTGTCCGGGTTCGTTATGCCAGATTGGCTTTGTTTGGCTTTGTTTGGGTCGAGTGTTAATCACGATGAGGGACCCTGAAAAATATAATCATATGTCAAATAATAATTATTAGTAAGTTTTAAACAAGCCCATACGCGCCTCCCTAAAAATAGCGTTACATAATTTTTGAACGGCCCCATATTGGGATTAAATATTTGTGATCGTGTAACGAATCAACTCGACAGCAACCTCGATATAACCATGTCAGAAGCTGACATGGATGAGAGGCGTCAAGTTAATCTTTTAATATCGCATCAAATGTGTGTTTTTTTTCCAATCGCGCTTTCACATTTTAAAATTGCTTTAACACAAGGTAAAAGTTTTCACACCAAAGATTTGATTCATGGAGTCAAATCCTGACATTATGAACTTTTGGTCAACTTCTGTCAACTCCGTTTTCAACAATGAATTCAAAACAAGAAGTCGACAAGGCTCATGAACATTTGCTCAGAACTTTCGATGGTCGAATATGAAATAAACACGTGTCTCGCTACAAAACAACACATATTCGCTGGCGCACACCTGGGATGATGACTTCAGAGCATCGCTTCCTTTAGGCTCTCCAACACAGCAAGGCGGTCGCGAGGAGTGTGTGGAAGCGAAGTGTTGAAGTGCATTCTATTTACTCTATTGAAACATTCTTGTGCATTCATGTTATAGCCCATAATTATTGCTACTAAAAGGAAGATAAGTGCTTAAGGAAATTATATTAGTGTAAAGAGAGGTAGGGAAGTGTTATCGTGAGAAAGGAAATAAATTCTAAGAAGTTTTGACGCTAATTCACTCGGATAGAACCCTACCTGCACAATACCTGTGTGCTGAAATTGCAATGTTTGAGCAGAGGTGGTGCTGTGGCTGTTCTGCTCGAGAGAGTGGGGCTACCACAACGCCATCTTGCATTGAGATCATGTTCAGTGAGGTTACAGCCGAGATATCAAAGCGAATTACAGACTTTTTTGGTGATCCAGCAAAAAGAACAGGAAACTGATGCATCTACTACCACTTTGCAAGGTTGTTCGAGTGAACCATGAACCCTTCTGCACTTCCACAGCGACAGCAACCTCGACAGATTCAGTGGACTGTGCTGGCACACTCTTCATCCATCTCCTCTCCTATTGCATCAATCTCAACCTCTCCATCCCAAGCCTCTGCTGCAATTTGTACCTCGACATGTGCTGCATTTTCACATTTCATTGCTCAGGTTTCTGAGGTTTGGTATAATGAAGGATACAAGCTCGATGCCCAGTAGTTGATAAATTCATTTTCCACTACATTAGAAAGAAACGGTAAGCATAAGAAAACAATCAAGTCTAAAATGCTAGGTAGGCTATCATAAAATTATAGAAGCCGAGAAGTATTCTCACATTGGGCAGATGGCTGATGGTGCGAGGTTTGATGGCATGAAGGAACTAAAGAGAATTGTCGAACGTTGGTTGAGTGATGCTCAGAGTGCAACGTTTGGTGTAGATGAGGCCGGCCCAGCAACTCCCGTTGCTGCAATCAGAAATAACATCCATGGATCAAGGTTCTGAAATCCCATGAAGCTGAAATTGTGTCCCGATTAATCGAATTGGTTGTTGATGTGCAGAACAACTTGAGCAAAAGAATTCTGCGACTCCTTGGGACTGACTCAATCGGCCAACTTCCCGACCCGGATCTCAACCAACGGTATTCCATCTCTTTTCTGGATCAGATTTTGACAGATTTCCTTGAAAATATCTGCTGTTCTTCCTCCGCTCCAATCAGTTCTTCTGACCATATGTTTGTCAAAGTGGACATCTCTCTGGCTGTTATTAGAGAACCACCTCAGCACCGTCGAGTCTGGCATTTCACTCAGGCCGACTGGCAGGGTCTCCAAGCAGCCATCAAACTTCCAGACTGGTCTCAAATCTCTACTTTCTCCAACATCAACTCATCCTGGGAATTCTTTCAAAGAAACTTGCTCTCCCTCATGCACAGATTTATCCCCTCTCGTCTTCAGTTGTCCTACCCTTCCTCCCGCCCATGGTTCGCTGAAGCTTGTGGCGAGGCAGTTGTCCGGAAACAACTCACATTTCCTCATGCAAAGCAAACCCAACTGGGGGTAATCTCAGTTCCTTCCATAAAGCTCAGAACAAGTGTGTGTCTCCCCATCAGGAGAGCGAGAAAACAACATCTTTCTAATCTCAAGTCTGAACTATCAACCTGTCTCCCTCCTCCAAATCCTGGTGGCATCTAATAAAATCTGTTTCTGGTGTATGTTCCCCCTCCATCCCCTCCCTGACCTCAAATGGACACACTGCTGACACCGCACGTGAAAAGGCTGAATGCCTAAACTTGGTGTTTGCATCGAAATCATCTAAATCGCACCCAACAGTCCCTAGACTCTATGTCAATTTCTTCTGAGAAAATGAAGATCTTGCTGTCAAACCTCGACTCAGAATCTGCAACCGGTCCAGACGGCATCAGCCCACGTGTCCTAAAAACCTGCTCCTCTGCAATTGCTCACGCTCACTCTGTTCTATTCACCCTCTCATTTGCTTAAGGTCATCTGCCACCTGCTTGAAAATCAGCAAACATTCGGAAAATCATGAAAACGTCCACCAGACGGCGGTCCCTTCGGGTGGGTACCTGGAATTTCCTATCCCTATGAGAGGATGATAACCTGTCTCTGTTATCATCTGAACTCAAGCGTTTGGACATCGGTATTGCAGCACTCTCTGAGGTTTGGAGACCGGATTGCAGCTTGATAATGGTGGGTGGTTACACCTACTATGGGTCTGGTCGCTCTGATGGTTACCATAGCCAAGGAGTTGCTGTAGCTGTGTCCAATAAGCTGACCCCAATGATAATTGAGGTAACACTGGTTAACGAGCCTATTATGAGACTAAGAATTCGTCACTCCTTGGGTGTCATTTCCCTGGTCTCTGTCTATGCTCCGACTGAGGCGAGTGATCTCACTGTGAAGGACGCATTCTATGCCACGCTCGAGTCTGTGGTTGATCAGTACCCCAGACGAGATACACTTCTAGGCTTGGGGGATTTCAATGCATCGACTGGAATGATAGGGATGGTTATGAGGTGTGTGTTGGTCCCCATGGGTCAGTAACTATGAACCAGAATAGCACTAAGTTACTTGACTTTGCAAGAATTCATGGACTTAGGGTGGCTGGTTCATGGTTTCAGCGCCCACAAGCTCATCGCTGGACTTGGTATTCCAACACTGGCGGTGTGGCAAAGGAGATTGACCATGTCCTCGTTGATGGTTACTGGAGGATGATCCAGAACTGCAAGGTCTACCGGAGTGCTCAGTTCCTCAATACTGACCACAGGCTTGTTGTAGCAACTCTAAAGCTGCACCTTAAATCCTGGAGAATGGTACCATCCCAGCCTAGGCTGGATGTTGGCAAGCTCAAGGATGAGAGGGTAGCTGAGGAGTTTGCGAACAGCCTGAGTGGACATTTGGGGGGGGGGTCTGGGTGCTTTGGGGGGTCCTGAAGAGTTGTGGAGTGCTTTCAAGACCACCATCCTTGATGTTGCCAGTGGATGTCTTGGAACTCACCGCAGGGCAAAGAATAATTTTGTCTCTCAAGGGACACTGGATACCAATGAGCAGAGTCGCAGGGCCAGGCTGAATGGCAGAGCTGAGCTGTTAAAGGAGCTGAGGCAGAAACTGTACATGCACTAAGGGTGGACAAGGAGGCCCATGTGTGAGGAATATGTTAGGGGGTAGAGCATCACCTGTGGACAGGTGATTCTCGTCCCGCTTACAGGGGAATTCACGCATTGCGTTCATCCAAGCCCATCCCTCGGAGCACTGCAGTAAGAGCAGAGAGTGGTAGGCTCTTGACAGAGGAGTCTGAATTGAAGGCCCGCTGGGCTGGTTACTTTGAGCGCTTGTACCAGGCTGATCCACCAGCTGTCGAGTTGGATGTCAAGGGTGTTACAATCCCTGTTGCTGACCCTCGAATCAACTGTGGTCCACCTTCGCTTGTGGAAAGGCAGGCTGCGGTGAACTGGTTTAAACGGGATAAAGCTCCAGGGATCTGTGGCATCCATGCTGAACTTCTCAAGGCTGGTGGAAATGCTGCACTCGTGTCATTGCATGCAGTTTTGTGCTCTGACTGGAACACAGGCATCATCCCAACTGATTGAAAGAGGGGCCTTGTTGTCCCTCTCTGCAAAGGGAAGGGTGATCTCCAAGATTGCAACAACTACTGAGGGGTGACGCTGCTCTCAGTGCTGGGCAAGGTCTTTGCTCGGATATAATTATTGATAGGGTTCGCCACCATCTGCTTGAGCACCAGTGTCCAGAGCAGTCAGGCTTTAAACCAAAGATGTCAACGATTGACCGTATCCTTGCTCTTCGGCCCCTCACCGAATGCAGACGTGAGATTCAGCAGGGGCTGCTTGCAGCCGATGTTGATCTCTGTAAAGCGTTCGATTCAGTGAATCGGGATGCCCTCTGGAGGATTCTTGGTCTTCGTGGGGTGGTACCAAAACTGATCCATCTGATGTCTGAACTCTACTCTGGTACTGAGAGTGCTGTGAAATGTGGTGGTACCATCTCTGACTTATTTCCAGTTGTTACTGGAGTTTGTCAGGGGTGTGTACTGGACCCCACATTTTTCAGCACTTGTATGGACTGGATTCTAGGGAAGATGTCGGAGAGATCAAGCTGCGGTGCATCGTTTGGGAATGTCAAGATGATGCAGTCATCTGTGCGGAGACTTTAGCTATCCTTTTGGGGGCCCTCGGGGGTGCTGAATGAGGAGTCGGAGCCGCTGGGATTATGGGTTTCTCTGGTCAAAACAAAGATCCAGGCTTTCAATGACATCTTGGATGCTGCTGTTCTGTCTGTGCCTGTTTGTGGTGAGGATGTTGAGGTCGTGGAGAGATTCACTTACCTTGGCCGTGATATTCATATCTGTGCTGGCTGTGAGTCAGAGGTCCATAGATGTCTGGGTCGGGCCTGGGGAGTCATGGATTCACTGGATCATGGGGTGTGGCGCTGCCCGTACCTTTGCGGGAGGACGAAAGTCCGAGTCTTCAGGTCCTTGGTGCTTCCAGTCTTGCTCTATGGATGCGAGACTTGGACTCTGACCAAGGATCTGAGACGGAGACTTAATTCCTTTGGTACCAGGTCTCTTCGGAGATTCCTTGGCTACCGCTGGTCGGACTTTGTGTCCAACGAGCGGTTGCTGAGAGAGACTCAGATGAGATTTGTTACCTGCATAGTCCGTGAGCGTCAGTTGCGGCTGTATGGACATGTGGCTCGTTTTGCTAACACTGATCCTGCTCACCAGATTCTCTCAGCGAGGGAGTCTTATGAGTGGAGGAGGCCAATGGGCCGACCATGTGCCGCGTGGTTGCAGCAGATTGATCAGCATCTCAAGGACATCGGGATGGGCCTGGCATCTGCCTGGGGGATGGCCTGACGGAGGCCCCTGGAGTAACGGTGGAAAGTGGACGCAGCGACGCGCTGTTCTGGCACATGCTCCCATACCTGACCTGATTATCGGGGGGGGGGGTGGACACTTATCCAACCAAGATATTCTCGTTTTGTATTTTTAATTAATTTTCTGAAATTTGCAGAAATTGTTTTTCACTTGGAAGTTGTGGGTTACGTTGTGTAAATAAAGGTGGAAAAAGTCTGATTTAATGCAATTTCATTCCAGGCTATAAGGCAACACAAGGTGAATTTTTTTTAAGGGGATGAATTCCGTAGGCACTGCAAAATTCAATTGACATAAAATCATGGTTTTAAAAGTTAAAGTCGAAAAATAGAACAAACATTTTTCGGAAGTTTTATGCAGTTGATGCACCCTCTTTTACACCACCTTTTTGAGCACGTTAAATTAGTCATTCATGCCTGTTGTTTGTGTCCTTCATGACGTCCCTAAAAAAAAGTTTCCTGTTTGGAATGATTCTTAATTCTGTTTTACTGCCAGACAGACAGACAGACAGACAGACAGACAGACAGACAGAGTAAAACAAAAAAATGGCCTCACTCTTCTGTGCTCACACGTGCTCAGGATGACATTGCTTACATTTGGACAAATTCAGAGCCAACGAACGTGTTCCGATTGGTGTTCTACAATGTTCAAAATACAAAATTCAATTCAAATTAAGTAGTCTGTCGATCATTGACTGACGCCTGTAGACAGACAGACAAAGTGAACCAATTGCTTGTGTGCAGGGTAATCAACCAAAAGGATTATTTAGTCTTTGAGAAACTCTTGTTCATTGAAACAACAAATTTACATAATAAGCAAATAACTGGATTAAAAGTGGTTTCAAAGCAAGGCATGATTGCGAGATGTAGGAGCCTGCCACATATGTGCAGCATCACCAACTCTGATTGATGAATATGATAAGATTGCAGGACATTATTCAATTAATTTGCATATTGTTACAAACAACGTGTTTTTGTTTTGGTGACTATTTATGAACCTCATGTCTTTTCTTGCTACAAAGTGATCCAGGTTTGTATTTGTTTTGAAACTTAAGGTGTTGTGCATCATGACATGTGTTTTGAAATGTTTTTTGTTGAACCCTAGTTTATTTTCAAGACTTCGTTCACCTGATGTACATCAGCAACGTGCACAAGATTATTCGTCAATTCATTTCTTATTTAAATTCAACACATAATGACGTAGTTTCATGATGACGACACAGCAGCCAAGTATAGGAGATGGGAACCATTGTCATTCAGAATAATCTTCTATAACATGGGAAGGAATCTCCTATAACAACCACAATGACTGTACCAGCTTCACATTTGGAGCAGAGTTGATGGGGCAGGCAGATTATCCTGAATTGCTGGTCGTTTGTGAGTCAGCTGGGTTTTTGCCGACGAAATAATGACGTGGGAATCCTCATGAAACTTATTGAACATTAGAATCCAAACTATTACTTCTACCAACAAAGGTGGATGGAGGTTATGTTTTCACCCCTGTCTGTCTGTCTGTCTGTTTGTTTGTTTGTTACTTGCGAAAATCAAGGATTTTTCAAGTATATTAGTTGGTCGTGTGCGTTATTCTGTCGGCTGTCTGTTTGTTTTTACGTCAATCGCCTAAAGGTCACAATTATAAACCGATATTCACGAAACGTCACCACATGGTAGAGTTTGTCATACGCAAGAACTCTTGTTTTTGAGGTCAAAAGGTGAACATAGGCCAAAGGTCACCAACTTTGTCAAATTTCTAAAATCGTCAATTTGAATCCGATTAACTTGAAATTTGAAGAGGATTTGCATGTCAGGTCCCTGAATTCAACCACCTATTATTTTTGAGGTCAATATAGGACAAAATGTTAACATACACCAAAAGGTCAACATTAGCCACATTTATAAGATTGTCAATTTCCATCCGATTGACTTGAAATTTGAAGAGGATTTGCATGTCAGGTCTCTGAATTCTAACAGCTATTTTTGAGGTTAACATGGGCCAGAATTTCTAAAATCCTCAATTTTCATCCAATTGTCTCAACCGCGTGCAGCTCAACTTAATTCTGTTTGGCGAGTGTTGCTCAATGAGTGATTTTTCATTATCTTGCCAAAACGAAGTTTTTGCAAGATATGTTAGTCATCTTGTATGTTTTTTTTTTGTTTGTTTGTTTGTTTTTGTTTGTCTGTAATCACGTATAAAAAATTCTGCAGAGCACAGTTATCATTGGAAATTTTTGTAACTTCGCGAATCAGAGGCCTATAGTGGTCCCTTTCAGGGCATAAAATTTTCAAGGTCAAGGTCAAAGGTCAAGGTCACTTTGTCGCAAATCGGGGGAGTCGACGAAACCCTTATTTTTTGAGTAATTTTGATCAGATCGTCTTAAAACTTCATGGGAATATAGTTCATGGTCTGGCGCTCAGCTGATTAATTTTTGGTGGCGATTGGCCTTGACCTTCATGGTTAGCGCCTGAGGTCAAACATATTTGACCCCAAGGTCAAATTTTCAAGTTTTAGGAAACATATCGTGTAGTACCTCAAATTGAACACCTCGATGAGTGCTTTGAACACCTCGATGAGTGTTCAAAGTTCAAAATGTCAAAATTGAACACCTCGATAAGTGATGAGTGAACACCTCGATGAGTGCAGAGAGAGCAGGGGGGGGCAAGGCTGGAGAGGAGACTGTCGAAGACAGAAAGACCACCGACCAGCCTGCGGTGAGAGAGTGAAAGGCCCAAAGACTCAGCCTCATTGCGGGAGATGCCACTGATCCGAAATGCCTTGGTTTCTACAGCGCGAAGCCGAGAAAGGTGGGAGGCAGGAGCACCAGCCCAGAGGGGAGAGTGGTACTCCATCAGACTGAGGACGAAAGCTTTGTAAGTGGTCAGGAGCTCAGGAGGGCCGAGGAAGGACTTTGCACGACAGAGGATTCCCAGTCGGCAACTGGCTTTGGAGGCGAGGTTTGAAATGTGGCTTTCCCAGGAAAGGTCATGGCAGATAGTGAGACCCAGAAGCTTGAAAGAAAGGACTTCTTGCAGAGGATTGTTGAGAAAGTGGATGGGGGGGGGGTTCTCAACGGTCCTTTCGGAGAGACATGGTGAGAGTGTGAGATTTGTCCGGATTGAAAGACATGTTCCACGTGTTGGACCAGTTTGTGATTTTATCCAGATCTGCAGTAAGCGAAGAAGCTGCTGCTTGCCGGTCTGAGGGATGACCGATGGTACGGCAGAGGGTGGAGTCATCAGCAAAGAGATAAAGAGGATTTTCCAGAGAATCGGAGAGATCATCGATGAAAACCAGAAAAAGAATAGGGCCCAGAACGCTACCTTGAGGAACTCCAGCCTGGACAGGAAGAGGGGATGAAAGAACTCCATTTAGGGCCACACGGTGACTGCGACAGGAGAGGAAGTCTGCGAGCCATGAGTGGAGATGGCCTTGGATACCATAGGAAGAGAGTTTGGTGAGTAGTGCAGGGCGCCAGACTGTGTCAAAAGCACGTGATATGTCCAGGGATACGGCTCGGATTTTCTGTCTGGCATTGAGGACCTCCATCGATTGATGGGAGAGCAGAAGCAGCATATCTAGGGTAGTGACCTGGTCTGAAACCAAATTGATGATCGGAAATCAAACAATTGGAGAAGAGGAAGGATTTCATGTCTGAAGCGATGATGGATTCCATAACCTTGCTGATGATTGGGAGAAGGCTAATTGGTCTGTAGTTGCAGGGATCTGTTTTTGCACATTTTTTATGCAGGGCAGTGATGTTTGCAGATTTCTAAGCAGATGGTAGATGACCTTGAGCAAATGAGAGGGTGAATAGAACAGAGTGAGCGTGAGCAAGAGCAGAAGAGCAGGCCTTGAGGACACGTCGGCTGATGCCGTCTGGACCGGTTGCAGAATCTGAGTCGAGGTTTGACAGCAAGCTCTCCACCTTGTGAGGAGAAAAGGACACAGAGTCTCGGGACAGTTGGGTGCGACTGGGTAAAGTGGGTGGAGAAAATGATGGGTTTTGGACACAAGATGTAGCTGCAAACACCGAGTTTAGGCATTCAGCTTTTTCACATGTGGTATCAGCAGTGCGTCCATTTGAGGTGAGGGAGGGGATAGAGGGGGAACAAACACCAGAAACAGATTTGATTAGACGCCACCAGGATTTTGAGGAGGGAGAGAGGTTTGAGAGTTCAGACTTCAGATTAGAAAGATGTTGTTTTCTCGCTCTCCTGAGGGTACACACACACTTGTTCCGAGCTTTATGAAAGGAACTGAGATTGCCCTCAGTTGGGTTTGCTTTCCATGAGTCAAAGGCAAGTTGTTTCAGGACAACTGCCTCACCACAAGTTTCAGTGAACCAAGGGCGGGAGGAAGGGTAGGACAACTGAAGACGAGAGGGGATAAATCTGTGCATGAGGGAGAGCAAGTTTCTTTGAAATAATTCCCAGGATGAGTTGATGTTGAAGAAAGTAGCGCTGGGAGACCAGTCTATAAGTTTGATGGCTGCTTGGAGACCCTGCCAGTCAGCTTGAGTGAAATGCCAGACTCGACGGCGGTGAGGTGGTTCTCTGAAAACAGCTAGAGAGATGTCCACTTTGACAAGGACGTGGTCAGAAGAACCGATTGGAGCGGAGAAAGTTCAACAGATATTGTCAGGGAAATTTGTCAAAATCAGATCCAGAAGAGATGGAGTACCATTGGTTGAGATCCGGGTAGGGAAGTTGACCGATTGAGTCAGTCTCAATGAGTCGCAGAAAGCTTTTGCTGAGGTGCCATAACAGGTGAGAGAGGTACCCACACCTCGCCAACTGGCATGATGACAATTGAAGTCGCCACATTTGAGGAAGAGAGAGTTTGGATGAGAAGATAGAAGATGGTCCATGTTTTCGGATAGTGAGGTGTAGATGGAGTCATCACTGTTAGGTGGACGGTACAGTACACATATAAACATGAGGTGGGAGTCGAGGGGAAGCCATAGCCAGAAGTATTCCTGGGGGTGTGGGGGAGTGAGAGCAGTGCATGGAGTGCATTATTATTATTATTATTATTATTATTAATGTTGTATGTGATATATTTTTCCGTGCATATCAATCCTATGTCCGTCCTAGTTACCCTAAGATAATCATGCATACATCATCATTTTATCATTATCATTATAACAGGTATTCAAATGATGCTCCGAGGAGACCATCCATTTATCACGTATGCAACGTACAGTGTTCAAAGCCAAAACAGCATACAGAGTTTATCGAACAATGAGAAAACCCGAGCCTTGGTCCATTTGACTACAACAGCTTAATATAACCACAGCATGAGTACTGCAGGGAATTCTCACACATAATCTCCAAACTGTCTGCTGAAGTGGTTTTAATTATTTAATTCCCTATCGAGTTCACACACAGACACAGACACAGACAATTCGGTAAAAAAACACTCTCAATGACATTCGCCCAGCACAATGAATTAACAACCCATGCAGTTTTCATCATCGTTTTTCCTCCGGATTTGGTGTGTGCATTTCACCTCCTCCAAAGTCTTCATGATCTACGATGACAACCAATCATTAACTCTATACAAACATACAAGTTGTTCCACACATACAATTTCCAGGTTGGAACACTCAACTTGCGTCTAACACAAAACGCAACCTTTCCACTCACATTGTATTCACCTCCTAGCTCGTTTACCTGAACCTATTCGCTTATGTCCTGTCTCAGCTTGTGACTCCGTGAGCCAAGCTGCTAACGCTCTCCAATGTTTTTCATTCTGTCTCGGGCATCCCACTCTGCCCTCCATCAACACTGTGCTGATGGTGTGTGATATCTTTGGATCTAAGGACCCGGTCAGCGAGAAGGGATCCTGCCTTCTCGCTGTCCATGTTATACAGCCCTGTACTCCCTTTATCTTTGTTCCTTTGGGTAACTCTATGTTCCTTGGAGAGTTATTCCCCATTTTATGTTCTTAACTTGTCACTAGCCTAAAGCTTTAGTCTTGTCTCCTTTTATCATGCAGGATCAAAGTCCCGCTCTTCTCAATTGCCTTAAAGCTTTTCTTTCCTCTGAAGGACTTTGGACCCTCCCAACTATCCCAGGACTCTAACCTGCACTTACAGGACTCTGACCTGTTCCACCTGTCTCACTCGGACGTTCCTTGTCCTCTGACCCAAACCGGTCTCCTCAATCCGGCCTAATAGCCCCTATGCTCCTCCAACAAACCGCATTCGACTTTCCTCGTTTACCGTTACCAGTTCGTAACCCATGCAGACCCTGAGGCTGCATTCAACGGAGATCTCTCCGGATCACGGCGTCAGCTACGCTCAAAGGAGATCTTTCCGGATCGCGGCGTTCAGGACCTGACAGTGTCCCATCTGGGGTGCCAGATGTGATGAAGGCCCTCACCAATCCTGGCCAAGAATTGAGGGGAGTCAACAGAAGATTCTCGAATATACGGTTTATTGAAGTTGCACAGCACTTGCAAGCAGAGGTGGCACAGGGACCAACCACAGCAGTCAGACCCTGTACCACACTAAAAGTCACACTACAAGACTTTCATAAATAAAACCTATTCCTAGGCATAGAAAAGCAAGGCAAAGCAAGAAACAATTTGGCAAGTGGCCTTTCCACCCCTCCCTACGGCCCTCGGGTGAATTGGCCATCACAGCGTAGGCACATGTTCATAAACAGAACCAAAACCCCTTTGTAGTTCGACAAGAGTTGTTGCCACTCCACACTGGAATCCATAACAGCCTGCAGACGCTGCTCTCTGGCAAGGCCATGGCTGGCTTGTTGATAATACATTTTAACACATCGTAAAGCAAACTGTAAAATGAGGGCAAAAGCTTGGAAACACAATTTGAAGCAGCCAGGACAATGGTTTGAATCCAGACACCTGACTAATGCAATTACTGAATGTTTAAATGAATCAAATGTTTAAATATGGACAATATGTGGCCAATCAATAAGGACACCAGACATTCAGACCTGACAGAGAGAGTTTTCAACAGATTGGGTCATGGAAGTGTTGTAGAAAAAATTGAGGAAGAAGAGGAGGAAGAAGAAGAGGAGGAAGAAGAAGAGGAAGAAGAAGAAGCGATGAAGAAGAAGAAGAAGAAGAAGAAGAAGAAGAAGAAGAAGAAGCAGAATCAGGAGAAAGGTAGTGTTTTTTTTTTGTTTGTTATTTTTTATGATTTAAGATAAGAAATAGAGTGATTAATTGGGAGAGATGGGGGACGTTAGGAAAGTGGGGAAGATAGAAATTGAAGGTAATGGGGAGAAAAAAACAAATAAACACGATCGTACACCGAGGGGAACCGATAGGCCTCAAGCCTAGGCCTCAAGCACCCGGTAAGACAACGTCGACAAAATCTCACAAAATAGCACGATTTTTGAAACAAAACCGAACTCGGAACACAGTAACATGTAGGTGAGAAAAATAAACAGTTAAAACGGGACAGATAACGACCGGAAACTTCACTTTGAGATCGTCAGCAGAGAGCCCCGAAGGAGACCTCGCGACGCTCCAAACCCGGAACCGGAACCCAAGTCTAACAAGGAAGAATTGATTCATTTATGGTGAAGATCAGAATCTGGATCAAGACCCGATAATTTTTTAAGTGATTTTTCACCCTTGAGTGATGGGGCAAAAACGATATATAGCACGACATCTCAAAAAGTTATGGATGGATTTGGATGAAACTTGGTGGATGAGATGATGACAAGAACAAGCTGATTAAATTTTAGTTCAGGTTCGAATCCAGATCCAGCCTATCAGTGGGACACAAAACGTAAACCAGTCAGCCTGACAGAGGAATGTTCTTAGTGCAATTACAATTACCCTCGCCAAAAGAGAGGATGTTGCGTTTGGATCCGTTTGCTTGTTTGTTTGTTTGTCTGTCTGCCTGTCCGTTTGTTTGTCTGTGTTTGTTTGTCCGCACAGAACTTTCGTGTTTTTCTCCGTAACTGCTTGGCAATTAAGACGAAATTTTCATCATTGGTACTCATGTAGAATGTTATAATGATAATTATAGCATCATAGGTCATGCGGTGTGACAGCCTATTGGAAAAAAATGGAAAACTTTGGACCTCTGTATCTCTGAAACCAGTCAAAGGAAAAAATTGAAACTTGGCACACGGCAAGTACTCCTCATGGGGAATAAGTGATATTTTGATGACATCATAGGTGCCTTCGTTATGACGTCATAATTACCCTCGCCGAAGGAGAGGGTATTGCGTTTGGTTCCGTTTGTTTTTTGTCTGCCTGTCCGTTTGTTTGTTTGTCTGCACAGAACTTTCATGTTTTTCTCTGCAAACGCTCGTCAGATTGAGACAAAATTTTCACCATCGTTGCGACGACTCATTACCTTCGCAAACTTTGTTGCGAAGGTTATGTTTTGATCGCTGTGTATTTATTTATTTGTGAATATGTGTGTTTCTTTGTTTGTTATTCGCATAACTCCAAAAGTATTGAACTGAATCGCAGCAAATTTGGTGGGATGATTGGTTATTATCAGAGGACCATTTGATTAGATTTTGGGAGCGATCGGGTCAAAGGTCAAGGTCATGAAAATGTCAAAATTGTCTCTTAACCATAGCGCGGTAAATTTGTATCCAATTTGCATGCAACTAATGCCAAAATGTTCAGAATTCAATGCCCCATCTTGTGATATGTGACATGACACAATGACGTAATAACCCTTATTAGCGGTTGGGAGTCAAAGGTCGGGGGGGTCACGACATTGCAAAATGTGCGGTTTTTGTCATAACACGGTCAATTCTTTTCCGATTTGCATGAAACCAACACCAAAATGTTGACGGTTCTGTTCCGCACACTCTAATACCGATTACAAAATTAAGAGTACAAAGGTCGAGGTCATGAAAAGGTCAAAATCGTCATTTTGCCATAGTGCGGTTGATTTTTATCCAATTTGCATGCAACCAATGCCAAATTGTTGTGAATTTAATGCCCAATCTTGTGATATATGTGATATATGACACAGGAAATTTAATGTTTTTAAGCCATCATAACACATATGAGATGGCAGATGTGGTATGGGATTAAATACCCTCACAATCAACGGTTTCTGAGGGGGGTGGGGGGGGCAAAATGTAGCGTTGGCGAAGGTATGTGCTCTACTGAGTGCCCGTTCTAGTTTAGAATGTTTTAATGATAATAATGACGTCATAGGTCACGTGGTGTGGCAGTCATATTGGAAAAACTTTGGACCTCTATATCTCTGAAACCGCACCAAGGAAAAAATTGAAACTTGGCACATATCAAGTACTCCTCATGGGGATTAAGTGTGATTTTTTTTTGATGACATCATCGGTGCCTTCCTCAGGACATCATAATTACCCTCGCCTTAGGAGACGGTATTGCGTTTGGTTCTGCTTGTTTGTTTGTATGTGTGTTTGTTTGTTTGTCTGCCCATAACTTTTGTGTTTTTCTCCATAAGCGCTTGTCAGATTGAGACGAAATTTTCACCATATGTGCGCCTCCTCAGGTGGAATATTATAATCATAATTATGACGTCATAGATCACTCATTGTAGCAGCCATGTTGGAAAAACGGAAAAAACTTTGGACCACTGTATCTCTGAAACTGCACCAAGGAAAAAATTGAAACTTGGCACATGGCAAGTACTCCTCATGGGCAATGAGTGTGATTATCTTATGATGCCATAGGCGCTTTCGGTATGATGTCATAATTGTATATGTAAAACGCCACATGTGATCAGTATGAAAATTTTTGAGGATCATCTAGGGATGAGGGTCATCTCAGGATAAAATGGTCCACAGAAAAAAATTGATGATGTCATCGGTCACGTGATTCGGTAGCCATCTTATTTTTTTTTTTTTAAACCTTCAAAAATCTTTTTCTCTGAAGTGGTTCAACAGATCGAGGTGAACTATACACATATGACTGCCTATCCATGAGGAACAAAAGGTTCCATAGCTCGCATAGTTTGGCAGCCAGATTGGATTTACCCTAAAACCTATTAAAAATATTCTTCTCCAGAACAGCTGGACAAATCAAGGGGAAACCTCACGCAAATGTTCCCCAAGCCATGGGTGTACAAGTTTTTTAAGGAACAATTGATAGGTCATATGGTTTGGCAGCCATATTGGATTGAAGAAAATATTAAATAATGTTTTTTTCTGGAACCACTTAATCAATCGACGTGAAACCTCACATTTATGATCTAGTTGTTGTGGGAATTCATGTTTTAAATTTCTACTTGATCGGATGCATGGTCTGGCAGCCAGAATTATTTGATCTGGGCTCTTTTTGATGTTTTTTTTTTAAATAAGGCTCACTTGGCTGTTCCTGTATGGGTTTGGGTCTAGAGGATGATCAGCTGAAATGCGAATCCTATCCAGGTTCCTTCTGATGACTTTATCCTTGCCTTTTGCTTGTTTGGGTTCCTTCTGATTCATCCAATGCAGGACTGTACCTATTCGGTCTTCCATTTGATTTGAATTGAATTTATTTTTATCTCATTGAATAATGAATAATAATAATAATAATAAATTAACGTCATGGGTCAGGGTCAGGTGTCCGATCCAAGCAGGGTTGCATCAAAGCGGGATGTCGTCGAACCCGGTCATCACTGCGATCAGTTATAAAGTGACAATTCTAATTATGTCTCTTATTTATTGCGTAACACACCAATACACAAACGTCACACAAAATACACCACCAAAAGCATTTCTGGTGAGGGTCTGCAATCTCTGATTGCTACTTTTCTTGTTAATTCTGTTTCCTTTAGCTGGCTTTTCACCCATAACCTCTGCGATCCTAGTCCAAAGTCCTTACCCTTAAGAGACCACTGCAGCTGCCGTTATAAATGATCATCATAGGTTGTCGACAGGGATTGCGCTTGTTGATCCTGTGTGGATGTAGATCTTTCATAAAGGTTTCATTAGGGGCTATATTTCTCAGACATCTTCCTGTAATTTTGGATGATGATTTATCTTTGGCAGATTTACACTGTACCGCTGCAACTTTGATTTGTTTCTTTTACGTAATTTCCATCATTCTTTTATTTCATCTGTAACTCTGAAAGAAGTTTCTGGAGACCACGATTGGAAACAGCAAACCAAATATTGTCTGCTTATAAAATCAGTCAGTGCATTTACATAACGTCTGGTCATAACTGCTGCTCAGAGTGTTTTGTGCCGGTTCACTGAACTGGCCTACGGAAATCTTTGCCTGGATTGATGATATTCCTTTTAAGAGATTTTTCAATTTGAATTCAACCTTTTAAGTGAGTAGTTATTCTAGCCATGTGCATCAATGATGTGTAGGGGCTGTTGATTTGTTTTTTTTCTTTTCTTTCCATGAAACCTCCCTCATTAGGGTAGTTTTGGGAAGCTATGACTTCCCTTACAAGGAACTTCAACAAAGGAGGAGGCCAGTCAGCCCATTAAGCCCACGCAATTGTTGCCAACATATGGTTGTTTGTCCATGCCCTATTCTTTTTAAAGGCTGAGCATCAAGCAAGCAGCAGGTACCACTTTTAAAGTCTTTGGTATGAGTCGGCCAGGGTTTGACCTACCAACCTCCCAGACAGCACCGAGTCTGGTGTGACAAGTCTATTTATTAAGTTGGTCATTTAAATCTGTTTGTCAAATATAAATGACTCAGATAAAGGTAATGTCACTATGGCAAATGGTTAATCATCAGTGGTTTGTGGAATAGCAATGATTTATATCCAAACTAGAACAGCACTCGGTAGAGCACGTATCTCCACCAGGCTGAACAGTTTACGTTTTGTATCCTAGTGATAGGCCAGATCGATATCCAGACCTGAACCAAAATTGAATCGGCTTGTTCTTGTAACCTACTCAGTCATCCACCTATTTTTGTCATAACTCGTACACAACTTTTTGACATATCATGCTATGTATCATCTTTGGCCACATCGCTCAATGGTGATGAATCACTTTAAAAATTAAATAATTCTCGTATCTGGATGCGGATTCAGATCTTCGCCAAAATCGAATTGATTTGTCCTTTTTACACACCCAACCAGCCCACCAAGTTTCATCCAAATCCGTCAATAACCTTTATTTAAGATATTGTGCGATATATAGGTTTTATCCCTATCACTCAATGCTGAAGAATCACTTTAAAATTCTTGAATCCAGGTCTGGATCCGGATCTTCATCCATAATCTAATAGTTTCGTCCTTGTCACACACCCAACCTGTCCACCAAGTTTAACCCGAATCCGCCCACAGCTTTGTGAGATATCCTGTTCACAGACAAACAAACAGAAACACAGACAGGAGTGAAACCATAACCTTCACCCTCCTTCGGTGGCGGAGGTAATTAATTTTCATGACACAGCATCCCACAAATGTCTAACAGGATGGTGCGGAGGTATCACCCTTACATTTGATCTGTGTAATCTGGATTCGATTCCCGACCTATTTACTGTTGGATTGGTGCTTTGCATGCAGGCTGTTACGTCACAAAGTGCACTGAGGACGAATGTTAAGGTGGGTGTCCCATCTGCTCACATTGGTTGGTGAATGTTAAATAATCGATGGTGTCTTTCATGAAGACTAGGCAAGCTTTGTCCAGCACCTTGCCCATATTACAAACTCCTTCCCTGACTGATTGCAAGGCAATGGAAAACCACCCAGCATAATGGCAGGCAGAGAGCAGAATGAACTACCCTATGAATATTTAAGCTCAATTTTAGGTTCATCATTGCAAAGTAAAAGTCTCGAAAATATATGAAAGGTGGGATTTCCCAGTTTGGTGATGTCTTTTGAACATATCGCTTGAGATGCTGGGATACCAGTTTCAAATTCCAGATGCTGTGTCCATTTGTTTGTTTACTCATGGCTTTGGAGAAAACACTGATAATAACTACTAACGAGTGGAGTGGGTAGAACTTTATTTAATTGCCTTCACTTTTGTAGGTTTGATTCCCATGACTGCTCAGCAGAAAAATTTCTGCACCATATGACCTGTTCAAGATTGGTTGAACAACTTGCCTGGAGCACCTCCATTGTTTTGGCAAAGAGCAGATTGAAGTCCTCCACCACCACCAATATATGTACAGGTTCCAACACGAGGATTAGATGACTGGACTGTACATAAAATAAATTCTTATTTTGCTAACATATCCCTCTATTACTATAACAAAAAACAAATTTTGCGAATTAAAAAAAAATTATTATTGTTATTCTGCTGAAACACAAGTGCTGCGGTTTGCATTATCTTCTTGGAGCAAGCATGTTGGCAAGATGAGCTTGGATGCCGATAGTTGTGTACATTTGAAATTGTGATTTAAGGTGGCTAATGGTTGTGCTTAGGCTTTAAAGTAAATGGCTTATGGAATTCAGAGCTTGCTTTAAGATATTCAATCGGAAGAAGATTGCACTGCACTATGACATTGACTGTTCCTTGGGAATCCTTTGCAAAGGTTGGTACTTGGCAATGCCAATTTTAGATCCATTTTTCGAATGGGCCCCCACTAATACTACCGTTTGTGGGATCGGTCTCCTTATTTGCACTGGCATGTGCACCTTGCTCATGCTTGCTGCGTCGGTGTTGCATTCACTGCGAGCATTGCACCTGTGAGAAAGGAGTATACATAGACACTCTGCTGTCTCGAAGACCTGTGCAGGTGAAGTTACTGGGATGATTGATCATCCTTCTATGCAGCAATGAAAGAGTTCTCAGAAAGAATATATTTCAATTGAATACAGTTGTTTCCATTCTTTCCATCGAACTGAGGGTCATAATTGTAAATAACCCTGAGCAGAAACAGAACATGTGTGATCATGTGTGATCATGCGTAGGAAGGCGCTAAATTTGGCACGTTGCAAGTGATTATGAAAATATTGAAGTGAATTTTACTCGAGCTCTTTAAAGCAGTTTAGAAAGCTTTCTAAACTTACGGAGTAGGGTATATTATTTTCAAGAAAAACATTTGGGAGTTGAGTTGAGGAAGCGAGGACATGAGAACATGCACACTTGCATTACTAGTCAGTAGTGGGCATGTATGTCTGTTTTCAGGGTGCGATGCTCAATTCACGGTTACTGTAGTGACGAGTCTGGTGTTGGTTTAACAGATAAGGTGGCTGGCTTAATATCTTAGGTTCTTGAGTTTGAGCCCCTTTCCTCCGTTGAATTAACACCAGGTGGGGTTGACAGCACCTGTCATCCTCATCATCCCTTCTTTGCATGTCTCTGTCAGCCTTCTCCCTCTGCTCTGCTATTGGTGTTTTCCCTTTCTCCTGGTGTTCCCTTTGTTATGTTGTGTTCTGCTCTGTTTTGTGTCCTAGCCTTTGCACAACCCTCGATCATGTATAAAAAAAAACATGTTTGAAACACGAGGATAAAGTCAAAGATTTTACTCCACAAACTGTTGGGTCACATCTTCCCTGTCATGAATCA
Organism: Eptatretus burgeri; assembly: GCF_056783735.1. Classification (NCBI taxonomy): domain Eukaryota; kingdom Metazoa; phylum Chordata; class Myxini; order Myxiniformes; family Myxinidae; genus Eptatretus; species Eptatretus burgeri. Next base: position 48,540,889 of record NC_140975.1, on the reverse strand, counting down.
GTCGCCCGAGTAAGATATAAAGAGTATTTCCTCACAACAATTCAAAACATAGGGGCAATACCCCTGGGCACTCATCTGGTTGAATAATGATACTGAGGAGGAAGTCAACATGGGACAGATTCAGCAAAATGTCCCAACCAATGAACCAATGTTAAACAAATACCTATTTTGGGGGGAAACCACTCCCCCCCCAGCCCCCCGTAAATCCCCTTCTACGTCAATATTTTAAATTGCATGAACAAACTTTGGAACATCACGGGTGATGAAGGTTGTGGTCAAGTTTCATCGGAATTGCATGTGTAGTTTCTGAGAGGAAAGCAAAAACCTATTTTGGGGGCAACCCCCATAGACCCCCTTAGGGTCCGATTTTTTTTCATGCCATGAACAAGCTTTGATACATATAGGGTGATGAAGGTTGTGGTCAAGTTTCATCTCAATCGTATGTATAGTTTCAGAGAAGAAGTTGCAAGTATTTGTGGATGGACGGACAGACTAACTACGTTCCACATGAGCTTAAAAAAATCATGGTTCACTGTGTTATGGATCTCTAAACAGGGTCATTGCATGGCGGGTGCTCCCTGTTGGTCAGGACCCTTACAGCAAGTGCTGGTGTGGCTCGTCGTTTCACAGTCACCATTCCAGTGAAGAGGTACAATTGGATATAATCCTTCTGGGATGACTTGCCAGCTCAACGCTTGAAGGGAATCCAATGGATATCAAAGGAGTGGTTTCCAGTTCGTGTATGACCATGCATTCTGGCCCCGTGGGCTGGGATGAACGTGTTCGTTTGACCATGTACTTGGGGCTGAAGGACATGCGTACACTTGTTTGACAAGCTTTGTTGGATTATGTACTTTGGCTGTAGGGCTGAGGTGCACATCCTCAGTTTTGTTATAATGCTCGATTATATATTTTTAACCATAAAAAAAGGCAGTCGTCTTGTAAGGCCAGTGGTTCCAGAACAGATAATATTTATGTTATGGCCTTGCATTCTGGTAATGTTTGCGAGGATATGTTTTTCTTTGACGATGAACTTTGGCTTTTGGGTTTGTATGTGTGGCTTGGATAAGGTGTCCTAGGTACCACCCTGAGGGTCGACAATGTCTAATTTAGATGATAAAGGTGTCTTGTCCCTTCCGTTTCCTGATGTTGAACTGGGTGAGGCCAGGTCAGAGAAAGCTGTAAGACAACACATTTCACATGTGGAGGGGTGGGGGGAAATTGACATCTTCACGTGGCTCCCACCCCATACTTCCCTCTTCCCTTACCTCCCCTTACTCTCGTCTCCAAGCAATTATTTCCCCCTTTTATTCCCACTCCTCCCGCACTCCATAATCCATTTTTCCCCTCCTATAGTTATTCCTTCTTTTCGTTTTCGCAATTTATCCACCCCCAGGACTCAGCATTTTTTTTAGTTGTGTTTGCCGCTGACGGCACACATAACAACAGGACCACTTCACTATTAACGCGTCCATGGTTACATAAAATGTTATAACCTACACGAACACACAGACTGCGCTAACTTGACATACGAGCCAATACGAACCCGCTCCAATGTAACAACACTTTAAACAGAAGTAAAGGGAAAGGAGTTATTAGCATGGAGAACTAGTCTTGCTGGTGAAGGTTATGGTGTCTATCTGCATTGGCGGACAGGTAGAACAATGGATTTAATCGACAGAGCATAGATCGAGGTGTGCCAATTACAAAAGACTGGAGGACTCAGCATTTTAGCAACTTAAAGCCTTAAGAATGAAGAAAGTATTGTGGAGCTCAAACCTTTAGTGTCAGGTCTTCAAATGCTGCAACCTTAATGAGTTATGTTTCCCTTCTTGAGTAATTAAGTCATGTAGATACGCATGCTAGATTGTAAAACCTCCTCTCACACCATTACTTTCCAATAGAACTTTCACAGTTGATGCATACTAATCATACATGCTATGAAAGAAAATATTTTATGTCATGACAAAAAAAAACTAAACTCACGAGTTAACTCTTGGTGGGCCGGAAAGATTACCATCAATTTTCCGACACACAATATGATGAACCTGGGCCCGATGCACCATTGTAATGCACATCAATGGTGTATTACATTTCATATCACGCACTGTCCAGACAAGAAACAACAGCATGAGTTCACACGAAGAGCTGCAATGCTCCGATCAGCAGGCAGTTCATTATTGAAGCACTGGCCAAGAGATAACTGGAAGCAGGACACTATGTTCTTTTCATCGATTAGATAAAGCTAAGCAAAAGCCTCTTCAAAGCCAGCGTTCATCCAAACCCCCTTTGGAGCAGCGAGGAACAATTAAATACGAGTTTAACTTTCCCTGGATAAAGGCCTCTTGTATTACATCAATAAACGTGCCACACTATAGGCCAGTCTCACCAAGCAAACCTGTCGTGATGAATCACCCAGGGCAGATACTTCCCCACCTTGTGTCAACTCAGTTAAATCACTTTTTCATTACATAGGCTGCCTGTCATGTAAAAAGCCAAGGAGATGTCGATAAATTAGAATACATCTCACAATATGCAACCAATTTTGGAGCAATCCTTGCTTTGTCTTTTCATTAATACAGACAGTCCATGTGTAACATGCTCTGCTGATAAATAACACCGTGTGTGATAACGAGGGAGAGTCAACTGTTTTAGGGAAGTGAAATTTAAACATTTTTCACTTCGACCTATTTTCTGACGGTAATGTTTCCACCATCGAACTTGATGACCTGAAAGCCAGTTTCCGATTTCAGTCGTGTCGTGCGTCGCTTTTATAAAAGAGCTGAATTGATGTGCTCCTCTGAATGTGATGTTGGCTACTAGCAGGCTTGAAAAACAAATTTTTCTTTCTTTCAGATATTTGTAGAATCATAAACTCACAACGTGACATTCATTTTTAACCATTTATACTAGCCTTGATGAGTTATATCTACCATTTTTGAGCTTCAAGCCTGTAGGACTGCAAGCCTCTTGCTCTTTTGGGGTTTCATCGGCCATTCCAGAAAGGATGGGAGAGATTATTGTAATTGGTCTGTGTGTCAGTGAGTGTATAGATATACTTTAACATAAATCATACATTTTCATATTTAATGTAATCTCTATACACCGGTGACACTCTGCAGTTTAAAGTTATCCATAGTTATTTAGAAAAATGAAATTGGAACAAAGTTGTCTAAATTAATCATAACAGCGAAGGATGCGTACATTCTGTACATCATATGCGGCCACAGCAAATTGTGCTTCAAGATAACATCCGCAACATTTGCAGTGCACCTCAGGCCACGGGCTTAACTCGCCTGTCTGGCAACCTTAGGCGCAGTCGACAAAAATATCTAATTTAACCAGAACATTTCTGTGTCTACATAATTAACCATAAATTCATTTGAAACCATGAATGTGGATTTTGTTCATGTTAGCCATGCCCATTTCTGAGGGTGTTTGTCTGTACCACCCGTGATTTGAGATGCACTGCAAAGTCGACGTACTTAACTAGCGTGCCAACCAGCCTTGGACACAGTGCAACAACGAGGTCTAATAGAAACATAACATTTTTGGTACGCATTTGATAACGAGTCCATCAGACAAAGCTGACACAAACAAAAAGGTGCCCTGACTGCCACACTCCATTTTCTTGTTTGTCTGGCTGTCCATTCCCTTATATCTTGTACATCTTGAGAATGGAAAATTGTAGGGCTACCAAACTCAGCAGACATAATGGAGGCCTCATGGGGAATGTCGGGTGTGTGTGTGTGTGTGTGTGTGTGTGTGTGTGTGTGTGTGTGTGTGTGTGTGTGGGGGGGGGTTATGAGTAAGGCTGGGGGCAGGATGTAGGGAGGATCTTTGTAATGGGAGCAACAAAATAGCACAAATAATGAGAGACAACGGGGAGTGAAATAAGGGGGTAAGGGGATAGTAATTTTAGGGGTTCGGCTATTCATGTCAGCCCTATGGGTTGCAGTGCTACCAAACGTGCCTTGCATAATGGGGATTTATGGTGAAAAAATGAAGTTATTAGCTTTCGTAGATTTATATATTTAAAGGGGGATTTGGAATAGAGGGAAGGGTGATCTATTTAACTGCTTTAACTGATCGTGACACCAAACCTTTGAAGTATGTTGTTGGGCCCATAGAATAAAGAGATTACATTAAACATGAGTGGAATAAAGTAGGGGTGGGAGTGAACCCTGCTCCCCCCCCCTCCCCAATTTGGCACATGTCAGGTTTCAATAACCACAAGTTACTTTGAAATCTTGATTGTCAATTATGACCTATAATTATAAAATTATGACCCAATTATTAAAAAATTCCGTGCCTGTTCCTGAGAGTGTGTTTGTCCACATATAGATCTACTGAAATTGACATCATTCATCCTTATGCATTTAAAAACAAGAAAAAGAGCAATCAGAGATTGCAATCCCTCGCCAGGACTTTTTTTGAGGAGGAGAGATTGGGACCATACTCTGTGCAGAGCATTGGTGCTGCCTAATCAGTCTCCTTGGCTAATTGGCACAATCCTGGACGGGCTGCCACTCCGACACTGGATACCAACATGCCGGCACTCATTTTGCCGACCTCGGATGGATGACAGGCTGAGTCAACCCCATCTGTTATTAGTTCAACAGCCAAGCAGGATTTGAACTCAGGACTCGAGGATCCCAAGCCCACCACTCTCAAAAAACGATACGTAGCACGATATTTCAAAAATGTATTGGGCTCGATATGTTCTCGTGGGTCAGGCATTACGTGGCGGAGGTATACGCTCCACTGAGTGCCCTTGTAGTTTATTTTTAATTAATTGAGTTAATTTTGGTTTACTGAGTGTGCCTTTAATTTATCTCTATTCATTTATTTATTTCTATCCTTTATTTATCTCTGCCTTTAATGTCTGGATTCTCCGTTTGTATTCTCCTGTCTCTTTTCAATGAACCAGCAGATACCCGTCTACGACGAGGAGGGAAAAAATTGGAAAAATCGGATGGGGACAGGACGGATCACAATACTCGGTTACGGTCGTTTCTTTGGATGTGTTGTGCTGTATTCAACAGCTCAGTTCATATTGGTGGCGTGTCTGGGTGGCCATGGTAGCATTTGAGACCAGTCACTTTAGATTGTTGGCCTTGACACATAGTGCCGGATGAGTAACATGAACAATTTGACATATTCATCATTTCTATATTACCTCCATCAACAGATTAACAACATGGCAGGATAAAAGTCGTAAATGCTGAATGAACAAACATCCTGAACTCATGGACTTAGTTAAGTAAAGCACGTCGTCTGGGATCCGGCCTCGGTTTGCCACCGAACGCTGCTGATTGTGACATCATCGATTCCCTCTTTGAAAATTCTATCTATATTCGATTATTTGAATCTGCTATCACCTGCATAAATACATGGAACACATAATGTGAATATTTCGGAAGTTTGAACAGAATATGTTCGGAGAAAAGTGTGTTAGAAGTTCCAGACTTACGCCCATTATATTATGATTGATATTTCTTAAGAATGTGTCACCTGGTTACTGCCTCCTTACGCGTGCATATAAACCATTTTGGCCTGGTTTGATTAACCCTTGGGGGAGATATAAGTTTGTTGAAGAGATTCATTTTAATTGATCGGATGCAGATCTCAACCACAGGAAGTTATGCTGTCCGCTCGAGCGTGATTCCCTTTAATTTGGCCATTCGCAAAGCGCGTTGCTTAAGCATGGCGGGTCCACATCGGCAACCCCATAAACGTGACAGTATCATAACAAGAGCATTGTTTTATAAAACAATAACTGAACAGAGGACTGACACAGAATCAGCTGAAAGGTGTGACGGTTCGAACAAAATCCATGTTTTTTTTTTACATTTTCATGATTGCAGGTATGACAGTTACAGCTTAATAGATTCTCGAAATGACTACATCTTCTCCGAAGTGTAGTGTAATCAAATTTAATCAGAAATTAATCCAATCCTATATAATTCTTTACAGATGATCACGTTGCCTGAAGCAAAGTGTGTGGCAGAAGCAACACTTATGGCCATAATAATGTGATGCAGCAAAGTCATTTTTCCTTTTGAGTAAGCTCCCATTTCTCAATGCCACCAAGGACTGAGTTTGTCTTCAAAATATCTTAATTTGAATGAACAAACATAACAAGTTATCAAACATTAAATACAGTCCCGAATATTTGTGAAACTGGGGCAAAATTACCCCCCCCCCCACCCCAAACCAATTCCCAAAAGGCCCCTTAGTTATGCCACAAGTCCCCAAATTCCTCGTCTAGCATAACTTACTTTAACAACACAGTAACTGCATATTTACTGTGTTTTTAAAGTAAGTTCGTATTTTGTGGTGCAGTGGAGCTATAACTCTATGGTATAGTGGAGGCATAACTCTATGGTATAGTATGGCTCTAACTCCACAATACTACAGTACATCGTATGACCTTGCTCCTTGACAGATAAATATTAACTATGTATAACACCTTTCAATCATTTACCTGCAGACAAGAGCATTAATGACAAGCATTAATTAGTCTTCATAATATTGTAACAACTATTCATGTATGTACTAACAAATACAACTCGGCAAAAATGTACAAACAACCACCTGGATTATGCTTAGTTTGTTGCTAAAAAAAATTTTGAATTATACCTCAATTTTGTTTTTCTGATGCTTTCTGTGTCGAAAGCTCACATTTGTGAATCTCTTGCTTGTTTGCATCTTCTGCATGCAGTCGTGGTGGCCTCCACTGTACATGATTTAATTATTGTTCGGTACTCAGTGGCATCTCGGAATTTTCAGTGGCATATTGGTGGCATTGTTTTGGCATCTCGCTTGGTGTAGATCCCTTCGGCTGAGCGATAATGTCATTGGCCATTCCACCAACACAAAAAGCTATTGTGCCCTGTCAGACAAAATTTGCACTGATTAGCAAAAAAAAAAAATCCAATCAACAGGTAATGCTAAAGAAGCAACCCACTTCAGTTTGCTTCTTCAATGTTGTGGTGTCAAGCAATATACAGGGTACTTATAAAGCTTTCCATTCTAAGCTGATTTTATCATGCTGATGAAGTCTGAAAGCAGAAATGAGTCTAAAACTGGTGCTGCTGAGTTTGTTTGTCGACATTTATTTTAGAGTTGTGCTCTGAGAGATCTTTCTTAGGACATTGCTGAATTCAGTTTGTTTAATGTTTTTTGTTTTTTTTCCATCTTTCCAATCGTCGATCGGTCGATCAAATTTGATGTAAATGATGACATCATTTTGAATGTATTAAGTTACGCAATTATGGCATATACCTCACTCTCTTTGTGTGTTGTCAAACAGTATTATGTTACCTGGAAGGTCTGCATTAAAATGCTGAATTTTCTTTCTTACTAATACCACATGAAAGCAGAAAGACATGTCCAAGACTTACTCATAAAATGTTGAGCTTGCATCCTTCTCATTGGGGGGTCATTGTCTTTGGAGAGATCTCTTTAAATCTGCCTGTGTGGGTGGATTCCATGGCTGTTTTCCTTTAGATATCTGCCTGAAGTGACAGCACAATAATTGGGCTAAGGAGAGGTACAGAAAAAATAGCCCAGCACATGCACCTGCCTGGTGAGCCTCACCATCTCTTTCCTTGTATTCTCACCTACTCAATGTATTTATTCATTTTTAATGATCAACTGCCTTTACCTTCCGCAACTAACCTTCGTGTAATATTCCATGAAATATTCCATGTAACTACTACCGTCTGAGTATAAAACGGACCCTTTATCATTTGTACATTAGCTTATCTTCATCTTCAAGCTGTGCTTCCTCGCTCATTCTCCACAAATGGATACAATCACGAATAAATCCTGGCGGGAGGGGGGTGAGGGGTGAGAATACATGCGTAAATCCCCCACCTCCACTTTTTCCCCATAGGACCATCCCTCCCCACCTCCCTCCCAAGAATTTTCCATGCAGTGAAAAAGAAATGGACAAATTACAAATAATTCCTTAAAAAAAAACAATATTAAAACTTCTCGAAGCACCATAACAGCTGTCATTAGAAAATTGCATATCTGAATTTACAAAGAGAATACGTGCAACTGTGTGCTGCATACCGAAAACGCATACCATGGACGGTCTGTCTATTTTCCAGATGTTTGAGGGCTTTTTTCTTGCAGTGGCCAATGGGCCTTTTTGGCACAAGTCACAGTAATAGTGATATTGAAGATCAGTTTACTGGTTGGGTGCCAATCAAAAATTACGTAACTTAAGCAATTTTTCGAACAACAGGTTGTTAATTACATAAGTAAAAAGTATGCAAGTAAAAATAAATTAGGTAAGTAAAAATTCCGTAACTGTAACGTAATACCCAGGAATGGGTGGGGACGTGGAAGATTTACAATATCATTCCACCCACAAAATTTCAATATCATTCCTCACACTTTTTGAAACGGATTTATGTCACTGGATACAATAAATTATTCTTGTCAAGATATTAACCACTTCTATCACATCCGAATGAAAGCAACCCAGTCTTTTCTTACCTCTCCTTAAGACTTGCCAACCCTTGAACCATTCTAATTACTGTTAATTGAACCCCCTCTAACTCGCTATATTCTCATTTATAATTAATACAAAGCAAAAATCAATCCCAACATTTATGATAATATCCACAACATTCACAAATGGTAAAAGATATCCCGAACCATGTCAAACTGATTTGTCAGCAACAAGGTCAGGGTCAGGTATGGGAGCATGCTCCAGAGCAGCGCGTCGCTGCGTTCGCTTTCCGCCGGTACTCCAGGGGCCTCCGTCTGGCCATCCCCCAGGCAGACGCCTGGCCCATCCCCATCTCCTTGAGATGCCGATCAATCTGCTGAACCCACAAGGCACGTGGTTGGCCCATTAGCCTCCTCCACTCACGAGACTCCCTCACTGAGAATCTGGTGAGCAGGATCAGCATCAGGAAAACGAGCCACATGTCCATACAGCCGCACCTGACGCTAATGGACTATGCAGGTAACAAATCTCATTTGAGTCTCTCTCAGCAACCGCTCGTTGGACACAAAGTCCGACCAGCGAAAGCCAAGGATTCTCCGAAGAGACCTGGTACCAAAGGAATTAAGTCTCCGTCTCAGATCCTTGGTCAGAGTCCAAGTCTCGTATCCATAGAGCAAGACTGGAAGCAACAAGGACCTGAAGACTCAGACTTTTGTCCTCCCGCACAGTTACCGGCACAGCCACACCCCATTATCCAGTGAATCCATGACTCCTCAGGCCGACCCAGACGTCTATTGACCTCTGACTCACAGCCAGCAGAGACATGAATATCACTGCCAAGGTAAGTGAATCTCACCACGATCTCAACATCCTCACCACAAACAGGCACAGACAGGACAGCAGCATCCAAGATGTCATTGAAAGCCTGGATCTTAGTTTTGACCAGGAAACTCGTAATCCCAGTGGCTCCGACTCCTCATTCAGCACCCAAAGGGCCCCCAAAAGGATATCTATAGTCTCCGCAAAGATGACTGCATCATCTGCGAAATCAAGGTCAGAGATCTTGACATTCCCAAACGATGCACCGCAGCTTGATCTCTCCGACATCCTCCCTAAAATCCAGTCCATACAAGTGCTGAAAAGTGTGGGGGCAAGTACACACCCTTGCCGAACTCCAGTAACAACTGGAAATAAGTCAGAGATGGTACCACCACATCTCACAGCACTCTCAGTACCAGAGTAGAGTTCCGAAATCAGATAGATCAGTTTTGGTGGCACCCCACGAAGACCAAGAATCCTCCAGAGGGCATCCCAATTCACTGAATCAAACGCTTGACAGAGATCAACATAAGCTGTAAGCAGCCCCTGCCGAAACTCTCGTCTCCATTTGATGAGGACCCGAAGAGCAAGGATACGGTCAATCGTTGACCTTTTTGGTGTAAAGCCTGAATGATCAGATAATTATTGGGTCAGAATGACCTCAGCAACAAGAATGCCATATTAATTGGGTCAGATAATTATTTATCTGGCCAATGTTGATCACTTCCTGGAACTCTGAAAGAGCAAGTCAGTTTATCGTCTTGACTTTGTTTGTCGGTGTATATGTGAGATAATTTGAATTTTAAAAATCAATGATTGCCTGGGATCACAAAAGTGAACAAAAACAAACAAAAATACAAAACAATTGCTTATGGCACAAAATGCACATTTTTCATTTTCCTCTGGGACTGTGACCCTTGGCTTGCCACAAAGGTACATATAAAGCAGAAATGACAGTACAAACCCATTGGAGCAGCTATTTCAAGAAATATTGCTCATATAAACATCAGATCAGAACAAAAACCTAAAATTATATAAACCAATGTCACCCGCAGGGTGACCCGTATCTTGCCAAAAGGTGACCACGTGTGACTTATTTAAGGTCACACTGAGGTGAACAGAGCTGCTATCCACCAGGAGCGACTCCTTGAGTAATATCTACCTACGAGAGATTCCGATGAGAATCGTTCTGCAGAGTAACCATGAAAAATATGCGTTTGCCTCATAACGTCACCAAATGACGTCATAATGTCTCAAGCTTGACATATCTAGAAAGCACGCATCGAGGTGTTCAATTTGAGGTACCACACGATGTGGTTCCTAAAACTTGAAAATTTGACCTTGGGGTCAAATATGTTTGACCTCAGGCGCTAACCACGAAGGTCAAGGCCAATCGCCACCAAAAACTAATCAGCTGAGCGCCAGACCATATACTACATTCCCATAAAGTTTGGAGATGATTCGATTAAAATTACTCAAAAAATAAGGGTTTCGTCGACCTCCATGATTTGTAATGATGATTTACTGCAAAGTGACCTTGACCTTTGACCTTGTCCTTGACTTTTATGTGTGCTGAAGGGTATTGTAATAATACTACGATATGTGTACCCACAAGAGTTTCCGATGAGAATTGTGCTCTACAGAGTGATATAAAGGTGAAAAATCCAATGATTACAGACAAACAAACAAAAAAAAACTTACCAAGTAACAGATCTTGCAAAAACGAAGTTTTGGCAAGATAAAAAAAACTTACCAAGTAACAGATCTTGCAAAAACGAAGCTTTGGCAAGATAATGAAAGAAACATTTATGTAACAGGAACAAAAATAATGGAGGAGCAAGTCGATGAAGCGATTAGAAGCAAATGGTCACCAACAGAATACAAATTGCCACCATATCCACTATTGATTGTTTTCATTGACACTTGGAAGGAAAGTTGCACTGCATAATCTTTCCACACAAGAGCCTCAATATATCTCCATATAACTACAGAGCCACATGGTATACATTGCCACTGAAGAAGAGATGATTTTATAAGCCTCTCAGGAAACATATCCTCATTGGAAAACAACACGAGCTGCTTTCTGAAAAGAACACATCGGCTCCTCTTCCAGGGCTGCTCACGCCATTTGTCCCTTGATAGGTTCTGTAGTTCGGTGGAGGTCTTTTGAGGGCTCATCCTCATGGAAAGAGAAGCAAATTTTTGCAATATATATATATATATATATATATATATATATATATATATATATATATATATATATATATATATATACATATATATAGTAGAAAGAGGGGGGGGACACACTAACATCAGGGTAGTGGGACAAAAAGGAGGGAGACTTGGAGGAATGAAGGACAAAATCGGGAAGAATGAAAGCAAAGAGAGGAAGACACAGGTTCCTGAACAGGATTGATACTGCCACAAACTCTCAATCAGAGAAATGGAAGGGAAAATTGGGAAGATGTGGATGAGGAATACTAGACTAGAAAAAGAACTGTCCAAAAACTAAAATAAGCAAGTAAAAATATATAAAATGTCATAGCCCCCATTGTTTTAGTATTTTTGCTGTATGGAGTTAAAGGGCCAGCCCATATATATGTACAACTATAATGGCTGCCAGTCTACCAGTCAGCAATCTTTGATCTGATCGCAAAATAAAGTGAGGGGCACGTGTATGCCATCATGTACTGTGCTTGTGCCAAGTTTGAACAAAATCAGACCATGCATGTCTGAGAAGTAGTTGGGGACACATTTATGTAACAAAATGGCCACCAGTCAGCCATATTGGATCTGATCTCGAAAAAAATGACAAGCATATGTAAGCCATTATTCATTATCTGTGTGCCACATTTGTACAAGATCGGTAAATGCATGTCCGAGAAATGGTTGAAGACGTGTTCAAAATCACGTTTTTTTTTTACAACTAAAATAGTCGCCAGTCAGCCATCTTGGATCTAATGTCGAAAAAAAAGATGCACTTATGTAAGCCATCATTCGTTATCTGTGTGCCAAGTTTGAACAAGATCAGTAAATGCATGTACGAGAATATTGTTGTAAATTATCTTGTTGTAAATTGTCCGCTTAATTATTATCAATATTGTAAGTTTTGCCAAAGCACAGTACAAGAAAGACAGGGTAACATTAAAAGGCCACTGTAAGCAAAAGGTATGACCATCACAAAACCCAAAATCCTTCAATCAATCAACGTCCAATTCACAGGTGAACGTAGTTAAATCTCAACTGTATTTAAAGGATGAAGCACAAGCAATACATGAAAAACACCAGCGTGATGCTGCATACAAAGTTGGCTTTTATTCCCTCCCCTCCGCTTCGCATTCCACATTACCAATGATATATACTCAAAGCAAGAACATTCACAACAAAGGCTGCTCTCTACAAACTACTTGTAATTACTATATGGTTCCAGATCAGGGAATTCCACAAAATCTCACGATCTTACCATACACTCGCTTCAAGTCAAACTGCAATATCACCTTTTTACTCCACTCAACTTTTAGGATAAACATGTCATCTCAACAAACATTACACAGTCACAAACATAAAAAACACTTTGTTACATTTATATTGTGGATTTACAGGCATTAACATCGCACTAAACCAAAAAAAAACTGCATAATAGTGCACTCGTAAAGAGTTAGTGAAAAAGACCTTCCTTACAGAAATAAAACGACCATGAAAACAGAACCTTAAAAGGAGAACTATAAATAATGGGAACGGGACAAGCAGAACAATACAAGAAAGGAGCTATAAACCAAAAATAAGAAAAAAAAGACATGAATATAATTAAAAACATAGTAATACAAAAACAAGCAAAAAAACAGAAACTAACCTGGTGTTGGCTTTGTGGTTAGGGTGGTGGCTTGGGATCATAGGGTCCTGAGTTCAAGCCCTGTTGGCTGCTAAATTAACACCAGGAGGTTGACTCAGCCTGTCATCCTTCTAAGGTTGGTGAAATGAGTACCAGTGTAGCAGATAAAAGGCTGCACATGAAGCGAAGGGGTATTGATGGGTTTATTAAATCTGGTGTTGGTGTGGCACAGGCATCATGGGCCGAATAGCCTCCTCCTGTGCAATAATTTCCTTGTTAAAAAAAACTGGAAAGCAACTCAAAATTCAAAGGCCGTCTGCATCAGCTTTGTACTCGAACTAAATGACGAAAAAAATGGCTTAAAAGGAAGGTAAAATTTATTCATTGGTGTCCTCAAAAGCCTCCTCATAATAGAAGAAGAAAAATCACTCCTTTCATGTCTTCAGACACGTAGAGCTGCCGAGACACAATCCTGAAGAGGTCACCACTCTGATGAAGAATACTGTACTCGAATGGCTCATTCTTCCCAGACAACTGGTACTCATTTTGCTGACCTCAGAAGGATGACAGGCTGAGTCAACCTTCCTGGTGTTATGTTAACAGCACGACAGGGTCTTGAAATCAGGAGCCTGAGATTTTAAACAAGCCACCTTAACCGTTAACCGTCGGTCAGTCAGTCGGACGGAGCTCGTTTTAATGTTCCCCTTCTCCGATCTTGGCGGAGGGACGGGGTATAAAAAGAGTTGGACAGATTGGGGGTAGATAAATCAGGATCATTGGAATGGCTAATAAGAAGTTCGTTCAATTGGGGCGTAGAACAAATCATAATAAATTCCCAAGACCAAGGACACTTCACCAACGGCTTTAAAAAAGATGGCAAGACTTAGTCAATCGGACAAATGTTGGTTTTGCAAAGTAGAAACCATGCACGAGTTATCTCCTATCGGAATGTAAAAAATACTCGTGACAGAACAGCTGTACTCACAAAGGCACAACAAGATATGTCGAGCAATCCACTGACACATCTTCAGAAATTTCAATATCCCAGTTTCACAAAACTCATGGAGACATGAACCAAAAGCAATCATTGAAAACAAGGACATAATGCTCTCGTACAATCTGATGATCCATCCAACGTGAACATACAAAAGAAAGCACTGCGACCAGACATAGTACTCATATCCAAAAAGGAAAAGATGGCATTGCTTATTGAGGTTTCAGTACCCAGTGATTTTGGTCTAAATAATACTGAAGTGAAAATATCCTGGAGGTGAAGTGCACCAAAATTGTACCAGTGATAATTGGAGCAACGGGAATGATAAAGAAGAACCTCACAAAGATCCTACAAACCATCTCTGGAAAAATTACCACAAACGAACTACAGTTGGAGGCTGTCTGGGGCTCGATGATGTTCCTGAAAAGAGCCCTCGGAACAAAACTCTGAGAACAACACAACTTCACAACTTTGTCCATGATTCAAGATCCTTCACCGAAACAAAGGTGGGTACATCAAGTCCTTCAAGCCAAGTTTCAACTCTTCCTGTAGTTTGTTTACAGAATGATCGGCATGCCAATATGGCCGTGGGAGCACTTCCATTGGCTTCACTTTCCGAGCCTCATTGGTCCGCTAGGTTTATTATAAGACCTCTGTGGGTGAGATCGACATTGTAGTTCAGCTGTGTGCATCCCTTGTGTCAGGGCCAGATTTAGGCATGGGCAAGCTGGGCAGTTGCCCAGGGGCCTCTGCAACCAGGGGGCCTCCACATATTTCATGAAAAAAAAACAAATTGTAAGGAAAAATGTATTTGTGAGTGCCTGAATGATAGTTGATAGTTAGTGGAACAGATATAAGATATTCATCTTATCTTATTCTCAATTGTATATCGAAGTCAGTTGACTTCTATGGGAGTATGGGACTTTGCACGTCTCTTTACGATTATTACCCTCGAATTTTTCAGGTAACATTTATGGTCCTTGCATTTTTAAGGTTATTCAATATTTAATTCAATACAACCAGAGCAAGCAATAGTTAGCTTACATTTGTTTAACCCGGCCTTAGCCGTTTGCACTTTGCCCTGCAAAACTGTTGAGGAATATTCAACTCACATCATGGCGAGAAATAGTGGACAGAAATAGTGGACACGCATGCGCTTCACGCGTGCTCACTTATATCTTATGGAACAGATATCTTACGTGAGACTGAGATTAATAACATTTACATTGGGAACATTCAAATTTGTCTTTGTAGCATCATCAATTTTGACGTAAACAACTCGTTTCAATACGATATAAATATTCTTAAATATTGTAAGCAAACTGTTATAGATGTTTAGATGATCAGATCGCCATTTTTAATGCATGAATCAATTCTTCGTGTAACCCCCCCCCCCCCCGGGCAACCCCAGGGACAATGCAGAAAATCAAATCCTGGGGGTGGCCGGTGGGGAATTGTTTTATTAATTTTGTCCCGGGGGTATAGGGCGGGGATGCAAGGAGACGTGGGAGTCTGGTAACTAAACCATTCGTATTCCAAATGGCGACGAATTAATTGAAACTTTTATTTGAAAGATTTCTCAGGTAAACGGTAAACCTTGCGAGTTTGTTGGCGTGTCTGGTTGGAAAAACAAATTGGAAAAGTTTAAGACTGTTTAAGTTAATTTATATTTGAATTTGAAACTTTTGCAACTGGTAAGGAAGCTTTTACAGCCTAGTTTATTTTATAAGATTATAAGAATAGTTAATGATTAAAACAATTTTTTCTTTTTGAATTTAAAAGTATTATCTACAATTTTTAAATTTTAGTTTATTGTGTTGGACTTTGTTACACTATTTATGACTATTAAACACAAATATTTAAATTTTTGCAAATAAAATAAACAAATTTTCTTGCAGGAATGAGTGGAATGGGCAGGCACAAAGGTCTGCGACATTTTGCAAGTGGTGCTGCAAAGAGGAAAGTATCCAAGGAACGTACTGAAAGAGAAGCTCAAGAACTTGCAAAAACACGTCGAATGACTGAATTCTTCAGAGTTCACTCGTCCATCAGCTTCAGAAGCAGACAGTGCTTCACCTTCAAATTCAATACAACCAGAGCAGGCACCTGCTGCAGAGACACCAGCCTCATCTTCATCCGGCCTGTCTACGGTAGAAAATGACCAGAATGTCGAGAAGACGGACACTGCTTCAAAGCAAGTGCTTCCAGAATCTCATACGAATAAACAGGTTGATGACATCAGCTTATGGCCAGAGCATATGACAAAATCATTTATTGACTATTGGGCTGTGAAAGGTGCTGAGGATCTCCACCACATTGATGTCAAGTCTTTGGAGGCTAAATCAGCAATACAAAAAGGTGCAAACAATGTCGTTCGGAAATGTACACCAGCTATGTTTGAGCGACGAAATCGAAATTGGGAAGTTGTAATACGTTCTTGGCTTTGTTTTTCACCAGCAAATGGTCGAGTCTACCGCTTCTTTTGCAAGCTAATGGGTGTTGCAAGATCCCAATTCACACATGATGGATTCTGCAACTGGAAACACACTAGTGATCGACTTGGTGTCCATGAGCAATCAAAAGACCACATTCAAGCAGTTTTGTCAGCAGCAAGTCGTGCAAAGAAAGCTGGACGTGTAGACTCTGAACTTGCACAAGAAGCATATCGAATTGAGCAATATTGGCGCAGTGTTCTAAAGCGACTGGTCAGTGTACTTAAATTTGCATGTGAACGAGGCCTCGCTCTTCATGGAGATAATGAATCATTTGGATCTCCTCATAATGGAAACTACTTCGGAATACTTGAGCTTTTGGCTGAATATGATGATTTCCTCAAGCAACACATCCAGAATCATGCAAATCGTGGCAGTGGTCATACAAACTATTTGTCTTCCACCATCTGCGAAGAACTTGTCAGACTAATGGGCAATAAAGTTCTGAATTAAATCATTTCACGCATAAAACTGTCAAAATACTATTCAGTTTCTCTTGATTCCACAGCTGATGAAGGTCATATTGATCAACTAACTCTGATCTTCAGATACATGGAGCCTGATACACCATTTGAGAGATTTGTGAAGTTCTTGCCAAATCAAGGACACAAGGCTCAAGAAATGTTTGAAGGATTGATGAAATTCCTTGCAGACCATGACATTGACATTCAGAATTGTCATGGGTAATCATATGATAACGCCTCAGCAATGAGTAGAAGATACAATGGTCTTCAAGCTAAAGTGGCAGCTGAAAACCATCATGCAGATTGGATACCCTGTGCTGAACATTCACTTAACCTAGTTGGACAAGCAGCAGGTGAATGTTGTCAAGCAGCTGTGGCATTTTTTGACTTCCTCGAGGCAATTTATGTGTTCTTCACAGCTTCCACACAGCGTTATGAAATTCTTACAGACTCACTGAAGACTGGAGAATCTGGTCCTGTATCTGTGCCAAAGGAGGGTTTCGACAACACGATGGTCCTGTTGATCCGATGCAGTAAAAGCACTCGTCCAAGGATATCACCCAATCTGTGAAGCACTTGCCAAAATAGCAAGAGATGAAAATGAGATGTCCAAAGCATGTTCTGAGACAAACGGTCTCCACGACAGGATGTGCAACCTGGAGACTGGCATCGATGCTGTTTTTTGGCATGACATTCTTGACAGAGTTAATGCCACAAGTCACATGTTGCAAGATCCAAAACTTGATCTGAACACAGCAGTAGCAATGTTGAAGTCCTTGAAATGTTTTGTATGTGAAAAACGAGAATGCTTTCATGTTTATGAGGAGAAGGGAAAGGAGATGTCTGGAACTGATAATTATGTGCAGACACGCAATCGTCAACGAAATGTGCACCTCAATCCATTGGATTATGGACGATCAGAAGAGGCTACACTCTCACTGTCTGAAAAATTTCGAGTTCAGAATTTTCTTCCAGTAAATGATCAGTTTCTGAGTTCATTGGAGCAACGATTGGAAGCCTATGGGAACACCTGTTCTCTTTTCGGTTTCTTGCGTAAACTGGAATCATTGGACTGCGATGAAATCGAAGCAGCTGCAGAAAAATTGGTTGCTGAGTACAAGGATGATGTGGATCAAACACTTGGTGTTGAACTTGTGCAGTTTGCAGCCTTCCTCACTCATTTCCTGGAATAGGAAGATGATAAGATAGGGAGAGAACATTTGCTTTACAAACTGTTGATGGACAAGGAAGTTGCGGATACATTTCCAAATGTCGAGATAATGCTACGGATGTACTTGGTGCTCATGGTCACAAACTGTTTTGGAGAACGTTCATTCAGTAAATTGAAGTTCATCAAGAACAGACTACATACTACAATGTGTCATGATGGGCTCAGTCACCTGGCCTTGATGAGCATTGAATGTGACATTCTCAGAGAGATTGACTTCGACAAATTGATCCAAGACTTAACAAGGGTCAAGTCTCGTAAAGTGCCTGGTGGTCTCATCAGTGGTCTGTAAATATAGGTGTTAGGTACTGTACTAGATTGTAGATTCTATGATTGATCATGATTGACCGGCTTGCTTATTCACTACACGATTCAGATTATTTATACTTGAAACATGGGAACTTCCAACTTCGTAGATTCTTATAGTTTGATCATGATGTTTAAAGATGTGCCTGCTTGCTTATTCAAATTATTTATGCTTGAAACATAGGAACTTCGCAGATTCTTATAATCCTATAGATTGATCATGTGCTAGCTGATTCAGATTCTTTATACTTGAAACATAGGAACTAGATTCTTACATGTATATAGATTAATCATGATGTTTATAGATGTACATTTTTATTCAGATTCTTTGTTCTTGAAAAATATACTTTCTGGATGACTGTAAATATGTCGTCACCTTTTTAGTATTCTAAGGTAGGGTGGGCCTCCACTACTGAAGGCTGCCCAGGGGCCAACACATGTCTAAATCCGGCCCTGATGATATTTCAAAAATGTATTGGGCCCGATATGTTCTTGTGGATCAGGCATTGCGTGGAAGAGGTATGCGCTCTACTGAGTGCCCTTCTAGTTTAGGTATAAGTTGTTCATTATTGGGATTCTCGCTTACCTGCCCAGCGAAGATCAGGGCATCGCTGGCATTTTGGAAGGGGGGTTTGAAATCTAAACTGAGGCTGGAGGTTGAGCCGGCACAACAGGTTGAAGCTGTGCTTCTGCCAACAAGATGTCCGAAATCACCCTAGCGAACGATGCGAGGGGAACAATGTGTAAGTTGTGCTCACAGAATTCGTCGGTAATCGCATGTATTTTCCTGTTTCTCCTATTTATCATTGCCGAAGTTCTCAAGTATTATTTTATCTTTTCACAACACTCACAAATTTTTTTCTGAAAATTGATTGAGAAAAAAAATTGAGGGTCAATCGATTAGGGTTAGGAGCTGCACATAAATCCTTTTAGAGCCGCATGCAGCTCCAGAGCCATAGGTTGTCGACCGCTGCTAACCAGAATCTTTCAATCATGTGTCACCACTGAAACCCTTCTGCACCTACTCTATCTCCATCTCCATCTTCATCTCTCTCCCCGCTAAAAATGTCACCTTCCTCCAAAGTCAAACCGAGGCACTTGAATGTTTCCACCCATTTTAACTCATTGCCTGCCCCCAAATAACCACATAATTTCTCCCATTTCTCAACATTACCTCCAAATTGTCCACATTTACAGTATCTATCCCTAGTCCCCCACTTTTCAGATTTTTATGTCATGCAAACATAAAAATGCAAACATGCATCCTGAAGCCCCGACTCAGAGTGTAACATTCCCACTGGAAAATCTACAAACATTTCCAAAGATGACCCTCTTCTTACTACTCCATCACTACCACACTCAACATGTCCATCACCAACACAACCAGATGACGCAAAGCAACCTTTATCGAAACAACTAGGAGAGTAACCATTCCTCGATTTGACTGATGACTTTGACCCCCACCACACACACACTCCCCTCATACATCACCTCAATCATCCATACCATTCTTTCAGACACCAATACAGACACCAATGCACTACCCACCTTGTAACACTCATATGCTTATGCTTTCTGCACATCCAAACCCCAGAATCCAACTTACCGTTCCCTTTCAAAAATTTCTCTTGTCTATGTGTAAAAATTAAAGATTTCCTCCTGAACCTCAAGGTTCCACCATCATTGCTTCTCCTTTTTGGTCCTCCCTCCTTTAATTTAACACACACCACAGTTGCTGCGACCAACATGGCCTCCATCATGTTCCTCCACTTCCCCTCCATTCCCTCATCTTTTGCTTAACCTATCCTCGTGTTAGCAATCGCCTCCTTGAATTTGACCAGATTTACACCCTGTAGCTTCCACACCCTGATGTTTACTTCACTCTTCAATGACGTCTCCTACTCTTGATCAGCTTCCCATATAACACTGATAACCATTGCTTCCTCACTACTGCCTCCCTGGGAATCACTTTACAATCCAGATTGCTACATCTATCCCTCTGCCTCACAAGGAAATATTCCATCTGGCCTCTGTTAGGTCCATTTTTGAAGGATAAGAAGCAAATGAAAGCGAAAACAAAACTATAAATATTCCAACGAGAACTTGGGGGTGGAGCTTCCGAAACAAAAGTGAGGCTCATGAAAGAGCAAGGTTAAATTTACAGTGGGATGGTGAAGCAACAATTGGCCACAACCAGCAAGGGAATATATTGTCGTGGGGGTGGCTGGCCAAAGTTAACCCCCCCCCCCCAAATGTGTGGCTGCCAGGCGGTTAACACTGCCAACCTCCCTGAATGGCCGAGCGGTTCCTTATTACTAGGAGGCGGACACGTTGATCAACAGAGATTTCATCACGAGCTGGAAGGGCATGGCAGAGGGCAATAGCGGATGGCGAAGGAGTACTCAGAATGGCGGACGGAAGGAGGATTGTGGAGAATGGAACGGATATACAGGGGCACTGCACCAGGACAACACAAGGGGGTTTAATCCGCGAACCCACGACAATTACACAAATAGTTTCTTCAAAAGGAATACATTTAAGGAACATACACGAATATTTACAAAGACAATAACGTGAAAGGAAATAATACCAATAATAAATAAATAACTCCGACGGTCGAGGCCTCGAGCACGGAACCAAATACAGACAAAGGGTGACAACATGAAAAGAACCACCGCCACCCCCCACCACCTTTTGAAGTACACTGGTACTCAGCTTGGGCCAGAGCTGATCCCCGTCGAACCCGGAATGGAGGAGTTCCACCAACACGTGCACACGCACACAAATCATGCTTCTCCAGCAGCTTTCCACACAAAGGCTCCAACTTCCCCAACCTTCTTTTCAGAGGTGCCAACTGCCTCGTGCAGTCCTCACACCGACCTCGTGTGTGTGTGTGTGTGTGTGTGTGTGTGTGTGTGTGTGTGTGTGTGTGTGTGTGTGTGTGTGTGTGTGTGTGTGTGTGTGTGTGTGTGTGTGTGTGTGTGTGTGTGTGTGTGTGTGTGTGTGTGTGTGTGTGTGTGTGTGTGTGTGTGTGTGTGTGTTTTCTGCCGAACCAGACAGGAGCATTTCGCAATCCCCCTGTGCAATGTGCCAGCCTCTCCTGCACCTTCGATCACTCCCCTCTCTCCATCACATGCAGTAGGAACCTCCTACCCCCTTTATAATGCTCCCTATATCCCCCGCCTCTGGGATGTGGCCTGCTCATCCCCCAAACTCGGGAAGGCAGGGCTTTTCCTGTTTATTGTCGTTTCAGGGATGTGTTTCACAGCTTTCCGGCCTGGCTTGAAATATAAAAAACATAGGGAAAATCACAGAGGGCAATCATGTACTGGGGGACATATTTTTACTCCATAAGCGAATTAACACCGCACCACCCCTCGTGTGATAACACGGAACACTTGAGCTCACAGGTTCCCTAACTTGATTCCATTGAGATGCTTCTACTCGTCCATGGACCAAGCAACTCTACATAATGCTCGACTTCCTTATTAAATCATTCCATCTACCCCCAAAACCATAACAATATACAATGAGAGATAAAGAGAAGTGGAGGAACCTCTGAAACCAGCAAGTTAAAGGGTTAATGGGGTAATAACGATCATGGGCCAGGGATGGGGGATGACATGAGCAGTGTGACCACTCCTTGGCTTTTTTCACAAGATCTTGGCTATTCGTTGTTCACCTTGGCGTCTTGGTTTTCTATAGGTTTTCTTGGCGTATAGGTTTTCTATTATCATCGCTTTTCCGAAACCTTGTGAATTCTTGGCTTTTTTCATTGGCTCACCTTGGCATTTATGAAAATGAGGAGTGGTCACACTGGTCATGAGGTGGCGGTGCATTGCCTGCTTGAAGCCCTAGCCTAGAGGGAAGAGTGGGAAAGAACGACCTCTGGAAGGCAGTTACAGAGACAGCAGATTAACAAAAGTGGCAATTTTTAAGAATCCAGGTCTGGATATTGTACCTAACTCCTGACAAAAGCAATGTGACCTTCTTCACAAACATTTTGGGAAAGCATTCAACAAACCCCTCCGAGGAGAAATTACTCACTACATATATATCTCATCAATCCCCAAAATATGAAGGAATCCGACTTCCTTAACGTCAACGACCGATAAAAATTCCCGGTATTCTGACCAAATTCTCCGCTTGCTGATATGAATGGGATATGAAGTTAAATATATAATTAATGTTGTGAGATATTAATTTAATCAAGAAATGTGATTTAAATGCAGTCGATAGAAGACAAGTATATAATCTAACAAATACTTTTTTGAGCATGATTCAATGAAAACTACATCTGCAGATATTGCATTAGGACTGAGGTGCAGCTGTTCTACTGCTGTAGTTCCTCCAGCAATTAAAACAGGAATCAAAAACGTTGAAGGCAGCAGTATTCAATTATCTAGTAGTTAAGAGAGTAAATTGATACATCAAATAAATAATGTGGAGCAACTGCACAGGCACGAGTAGATAAATTAACTCTCACTGTGTACAATATCTGTGTACGTTTTGAAAAAGACAGGCCATTGTGTGCTGGTATTCCGCTCAAATTACGAGTTTGAAATGATGGGCACAATTGGCACGACTACCAACCTTAGGTGGTTGTATTAGGATGTCAATTTGACAAGGGTATGAGAGCCTGAGTGGCATTTACATGTAACTGAATTATGGTATCATCTCCTACTCGATTAAATAAGGTAATTCTCTGAACTATCCGAGCACCCACCTGATGGGCAATCTTGTTCCAAGGATGCAACACGTTCTTCTGACGCATACTTTGATTTGGGTGGTGTGTAGGCAACTGACAGCTCTGTATACGCAACAACAACAACAACAAAAATAACCCATGAAGTCACGTGCATGAAGTGAAAACATACGTACTATTTATAATTCAAAACACCTCACTGCACTGGAAAATGTAGAGACAGGAATACTGGACTGTAAATGGTGGATTCTCTTGTAATACCCTCGCCCACCTGTACGTGGCGCTACACGATACACATTGATATCGAGAATTTGCGTCCCCCTCATCCCAAAACCAACGGCAAAGATAAAAACACCCCTGTACATTAACTGGGGTCGTGCTGATCCGATGCAGCAAGTATGGATGGAATCGGCCCACAACTGTAGGAGTAGCGTGACAAACAAACAAACACACAAACACCAGTTCCTGAATTGTAGTGAGGAGAGTAAGCCTTATGAATTCCAGGGAAGTGATTGTGAATATAACGTTCCATCTTTATTTACTTTTAACATTGTTGTGAGGACCCGAAGGGCAAGGATACGGTTGATTGTTGACCTCGTTGGTGTAAAGCCTGACTGGTCTGGGTGCTGGTGCTCAAGCAGATGGTGGCGAACCTTATCAAGAATTATCCGGACAAACACCTTCCCGGCACTGAGAGCAGCATCACCCCTCAGCAGTTGTTGCAGTCCTGATGATCACCCTTACCTTTCCAGAAAGGGACAAGGCCCATCTTCAAGTCAGTTGGGATGATGCCTGTGTTCGAGGCAGAGCACCAAATTGCATGCAATGACATGAGTACAGCATTTCCACCAGCCTTGAGAAGTTCAGCATGAATGCCAAATATCCCAAGAGCTTTACCCCATTTCAACTGGTTCACCGCAGCCTGTGCTTCCACAAACGAAAGTGGATCACAATTGATTGGAGGGTCAGCAATTGGGATAGTCACACCCCTGACACCCAACTCAACAGCTGGTATAGCCGCTCAAAGTAACCAGCCCAGTGGGCCTTCATTCTAGACTCCTATGTCAAGAGCTCACCACCCTCCGCTCTCAATGCAGCACACCGAGGGACGGGCTTGGAGGAACGCAATGCCTGATTTCCCGCAATGCAGGACAAGAATCACTTGACCACAGGTGATGCTCTAACCTTCACAAGTTCCTCGGACATAGGCCTCCTTGTCCACCCTAATTGAACGAACAGTTTTACACCTCAATGCCCTGAACAGCTCAGCTCTGCCGTTAAGCCTGGCTCCACAACTCTGGTCAATGGTATCCAGTGTCCCTTGAGAGACAAAATTCTTCTATGCCCTTCGGTGAATTCCAAGACATGCACCGGCAACATCAAGGATTGTGGTCTTGAAGGCACTCCACAACTCTTCAGGATCCCCCAAAGCACCCAGATGCCCCAAATCCCCACTCAGCCTGTTCACAAACTCCTCAGCTACCCACTCATCCTTGAGCTTGCCAACACCCAGCCTCGGCTGGGATGGTACCATTCTCCTGGATTTAAGCTGCAACTTCAGTGTTGCTATAACAACCCTGTGGTCGGTATTGAGGAACTGAGTACTCTGGTAGACCCTGCAATTCTGGATCATCCTCCAGTGACCATAAACGAGCACATGGTGAATATCCTTTGCCACCCCAACAGCGTTAGAATACCAAGTCCAGCGATGAGCTTGTGGGAACTAAAACCATGAACCGGCCATCCTAAGTCCATTACTTCTTGCAAAGTCAAGGAATTTGGTGCTATTCTGGTTCATAGTTCCTGACCCATGGGGACCAACACACACCTCATAACCATCCCCATCAGTTCCAGTCGATGCATTGAAATCCCTCAAGATGAGAAGTGTATCTCGCCTGGGGCACTGATCAACCACAGAATCGAGTGTGGCGTAGAATGCATCCTTCAGAGTGAGATGACTCGCCTCAGTCGGAGCATAGACAAAGTCCAGGGAAATGACACCCCAAGGAGTGACGTATCCTTTGTCTCATAATACGCTCGTTGACCGGTGTTACCTCAATTATCACTGGAGTCACCTTATTGGGCACAGCTTCAGCATCTCCTTGGGCACGGTAACCATCAGAGCAACCAGACTAATAGTAGGTGTAACCACCCACCATTATCTCGCCGCAATCCGGTCTCCGAACCTCAGAGAGAGCTGCAATCCCGATGTCCAAACGCTTGAGCTCAGATGATAACAGAGACAGGTGATCATCCTCTCTTAGGGATAGGACATTCCAGGCACCCACCCGAAGGGACCGCCTCAGGTTAACCCAAGGAGACCGCCGTCTGGTGGATGACACCTCGGCACCACCCTGACACACACCACCACAATCTGACCTAGAGGAAGGTTACCCCGTGGTTTTCCTCCTATCAAAGATTGGGGGTCCCAAAGTGTTTGCTCCAATCCCGTCATCCGGTGAGCTGCTTTGCAGAGGGCAGCTGCACGTGAGGTAATCCCACGGAGTGGGTTTTCAATTTTCTTTGCGTTTTTGTGTTTTGCGGAGTGAAGGGTTTTACGATGGCCGGAGTGTAAATCCTGCCACCGACCTCCTAAAAAAAAAACCCCAACTGCAGGAGGATGTCCGCAGACACAGTTGGGCACTAGATATGGATGGCCGTTGACTCACAAGGAGCTCCTCCCTCCACCCTTTGACAGGTTTTGTTTTTTATCCTGCTGGGTGTCTATATTATACACCCTCCACACCAGGAAACCTGGTGGGGGAGACGGTTTAATCTGACCATGGGGCAGACAACCTGACCATAAAACAGGTTAGTACAGGTTTACATGGTACCCGTAGCAAGTCACAGATCGAATCTGGCCTGACCTGACAGGTAGAGTAAGGTGGGGCAAGATGCACCCTCACTTCCCCATAAACCTCCTCATTCCTAAATTTATGGTCAATATCCTGAACTTCCGCACCAGAAGCCTCTCTGACTGACAGGATGATGGACTGTGAGGGTTCCAAGCCTCATTGTGAATATATGTGTGTTCAACAGACCAGGTCGGGCAGACAGAGCACCCTCCTTGAAAGTTATTGCTGAGCCCACTGCATTTTTAACAGTTTGAAAGAAACATTATAATTCTCCAGAGTTTCAATTTCAAAAAGTTTCCTCATATCAGTTTCAAAAAGATTAGAATGCAAGTTCTTAATATCACTACCTAAATCAGGTTTGAATCCACATCCCACCAAAATTATTGGCTCGCGGTGCCCTTAGTCGTTGGTCACTGCTGTACCCATGTTTTATGTGAAGGAAAATTGGATTGGCTACCTTTCGCAGAATATCAAAAAAAAATCTGGCCATACAAAAAGTAAAAATTATTAAAGTGCTTTATCGGTGTTGAAAAAATAAATCGTCATAAATAAGTCAGTTAATTTTGCAAAATGCTTTCGTTCACTATATAGGAGCCTGTCACTCCTCCATCACTCCTGATGACGACAGACTCTGTTGCTGTTTGAGCTTGTGCCATTCGTATTTCAATTATACATTCTCCATCCGATCCGTTTGAGAATTCCACTTTCAACACAAGTTCTTAATGGATATCTGTCACAAACAAAAGGTTACACTTTTAGGTTGATTCATGCAAGGTTTTTTTTTGTCAGTGCCTTTAAATCCGAGTCTGTTCATCTTGTCTTTTTGAGCCAGTTGACAGCTGACTCTAAATAATCGATTTAGTTGGTTTGTTATAATTCACCCTCACGAGATGCCCTGACCAGCGAAGTTGAAATTTGATGACGATTGATTTGATACCTGGCATTCCCGCATGCTGAAGCACTTCCTCACTGGTGAATCTATCCTTCCAGGAATTCCCAAGACTGAAAATATATGTTGCATCTGAACTGCACTCAGAATGTTAATCTCCCTGCAGTAGAGGATCCAGGTTTCAGAAACATGAAGGATAATGCAGTGGACTCCATCATCAGCAGATACCTTGATGCCATTGTCATTCCAAAGATGTTTGCAGAGGTACCCAAATGAAATACAAGCCTTGTGAATTCTGCTTTTTATTTATTTGGCCAGCATCGTATTGTTGGACATGATTGTGCACAGACACGTGAAGTGCTCCACAATTTTGTCTCATACCGTGGATGAAACAATGTGGCCTGATCATGAATGGTGATAAAATAAAATTGCAACACCACAAACGATTGATCTGGAGTAAAATCGTATTGAAAAAATTGATTCATTCACCACAATTAGATAGCCTAATCACTAGTTGTGGAAGAATTGAAAAAAAATCAATCAATGTATGAATTTAGAAATGTTGAAGCACCTTTGGAAATCCCAACAAAATATGGAAAAAACTAGAATGGCACTCAGTATAGCGTATACCTCCACCACGCTGAACAGTTTACGTTTTGTATCCCACTGATAGGCCGGATATGCATCTGGACATTAATCAAAATCTAATTGGGTTGTTCTGGTCACCTATCCCACTCATACACCCACCTAGTTTTGTCATAACCCATCCACAACGGTTTGAAATTTCTTGCTATATATTGTTTTTTTGGACCCGTCTCTCAATGATGAAGAATAACTTCAGAAATTAAAAAAAAAATTCTCGTATCCTGATCAGGATCTTCACCAGGAACGAATAGATTTGTCCTTGTCACACATCCAACCCGTCCACCAAGTTTCGTCCGAACCCGTCCATAACTTTTTGAGATATCCTGCTCACAGTTTAAGTATTTGTTAGATTATATACTTGTCTTCTATCGACTGCATTTAAATCACATTTCTCGATTAAATTAATATCTCACAATATTAAAATTCCATTGTATGAATCTATTGTACTGTCTATACTTTTATGTGGGAACAAAACCTGGCAACTGACAAAAATCATGACAAGAACACTGAATGCCTTTCATCAACGTTGCCTGCACAAAATATTACATATGACCTCTCTGGATAGAAGAACAAATACTGAAGTGTACAAAAGAACAAATACAAAATCAATCATTGTTACAATATGTGAGCACCATCTTCACTAGATTGGACATCTGTTCAGAATGGATGATTCAAGAATTCAGCGACAAACTGTGATAAGATGTCGATGGAAACCACGTCACTCATGAAAACATACGGTCGAACAAGATCTGGATCTAATGGGAGTGGCGTGGGAAGACATATGATGTCTGGAAAGCGATCGACAATTTTAGTGACAATGGACTGCTCAATATGCTCCTCAGCATGGGATGAACTAAGTCTAAGTAAAGAAGACTATTGATGAAAATATTAGGTTCAAATTATGCAGAACCAGGAGATTGCTGACGGAGGAACTTGATTCCTTAAGGTTACTACAAAGCTCATTTTGAGAGGTTGCGGACACAAAGCGGCTGTTGAGCAACTTCAAGTTCGCCTCACTGTGAACTATTAGTGAACACTAAACTTCCACAATGCCGAACATAGCATTGTCACAAAGCAATATACTCCACAATATTACATAAGGAAATACAAATGCTCTGGTTTGTAAGTTTGCCAACAGGGTTCCGTTGAAGTAAATTGGACACCCTGCGGCACAGATGGTTTATCTCGAGATGGAAAGTGTGATGGAATGTCTTCGGCTGGTGCTTTCAGGTATGAGTCTGTGAAGGACTTTTTTTCTTGAAGGAACATTTATGGGCTAATTGACAACAAAATGCTCATTTGCAAATATTATTATTTCATCCATTAATGCTGCAATTAACTTTATCCAATGTGCCACGCGCATCTGTGATTACAATGTGCTGCAATTCGTTTGAGCTACAATTTAGTAAAATGTGGTATGGTTTCAAGGAGAATTTTTTTTAGATCCTCGTGGAGGATCTCTAAGTCTTACTCACGTTGTTGTTGTGAACTTTTTTGTTTTACAGCCTCCAGTTTTCATCGAAACTTCCTGAAACTTGGCATGTATATGTAAAAATACTCTGCGCAGACAGTAACCATCTCCGATTTTGAAAATTCCTCCGAGAAAAAAAAGTTATGACGTCAAAATATCTCCGCTAATGGAAATCGCCTAAAAAATTATCTCCGAAACTAGGCAAGCTTTTTGAATTCTGTTTGTGGGAATCGAACAGGGCATTAGCAGAGATGAATTACCACACATATGATACATCATTATGATGTCATATTAATTTTTATGACGTCATTCCTATTTTTGACATTTTTTGTTTCACAACCCAGAGTTTTCATCGGATCTTCGTGAAACTTGGCATGTATATGCAGAAAGCCCACGCGCAGGCAGTAACCATCTCCGATTTTGGAAATTCTTCCCAGAAAAAAGGTGACATCATAATATCGCCGCTAATGGAAATAGCCTATACCATTATCTCCGAAACTAGGCAAGCTGTTTGAATTTTGTTTGCGGGAATCAAGCCGGGCATTAGCACAGATAATTTATCGCAAACCTGATACATCACAATGACGTCATATTCGTTTTTATGACGTCATCATTAAGAGGATGAGGATCTTAGCTCATTTGAGCTTGTTTCAACCATGCTTCATTGTTTTTGCTTCCCCTTTGTCTGATGGTGATGAGCATACCTCTGTCAGCATTTGGAGGAGAAAAATGGGTATCGGTAAAATGTCAGCAGACGAAACAATTTCCAACTTCCATCCGATTTTCATGAGGCCGCAGGCATCTCAAGGAAAAAAAAACAAAGGAAAGAATCTCCTTTCAGGAAGAATAAAACGACAATAAAACTGCTTTGGTAGAAAGGTCATCGTGTTGCTTTGTGATATTAACCAAAGACCAGGTTGAACTTTGAGCTTCAAATACAACAATAGTTGTAGATATTGTGATGGTTCTGAGAACTGTGACAAAAGAGGCAATGGCACACAACATATGGTGCTTCCCGAGATCGTTATTTCGTTCTTATTTGTTCCATATAGTCCTTCCCTTATGTCTAATGGGTTTATGGGTCAATATGCGTTGTGTGGGATCAGGTAGATTTTTTCCCCATTCTTCTCCCATATTAATTGCCTGCAACCGAATCTCTCTCACACAAGTAAGCACACCACACACAGCGAATTTGCATACGCATGCCAAATCCCAGTTTGAATCGCGTGCCACAATCAAATGGACACATCACTTCATCCTTCACCATGCTCTACCAACAAACTCTACAATGTTCACACACCATCAAGATACCTTTGTGATCACTCCACTTCATTATAACGTTACTCAAGCTGGATATGTCAGGTGTTGGCTTAATGGTTAGGGTGGTGGGCTTTGGATCCGAGGGTCCTGAGTTCAAATCCCGCTCGGCTGTTAAATTAACACCAGGTGGGGTTAACTCGGCCTGTCATCCTTCCGAGGTCGGCAAAATGAGTGCCAGCTTGCTGGTATACTACGTCGGAGTGGCGACCCATCCAGGATTGTGCCCAATAGCCGAGGAGAATGCTTAAGTTGCACCAACGCTCTGCACAAAGTATGGTCCCAATCTCATCCTCCTCCAAGCCGAATGTACATTCACAAATCTTGACAACCACGACACCTCAATCACAACAAACCAGCATGCCACCACCACCACGTCACAACTCACCCACCACACCACCTCGAACAACACTTCAACCACAGTCACCACATATGACTGCTGCAACTTTGGGATTCATGGGAGTAATAAGTGCAATGTACCGACAGAAGGCACATTGGACCTGGATGTTCAGATGTCTATGACATGAAGCACGAGTGTGCACTAATCTCCATGTAACAATATGGAGAAAGCCCTGATGCTTCATTTACTTGTGAACCCCATTGGGTGTCCAGTGCATGGTAGCGCTCGGAAAGCACAGCCAAAGATGCCGGTGCTATGTTTAGTGTGGAGGTCCATCGCATAGAGTTGCCTGGACATCAATGCCAGCACCTTGGGGGATGTAACCAGGTGTGGGTGGTGCCGGCACTGGATTAAGTGTTTGAACTAATGTGGGGCGCTGAAAATCTCCGACACCATGCCTCCCTACCCTTTTGATCCGCACTAAAGTTCCACCGCCGGCCAGGAACTATTTAAGCCGTGCATTCCAGATGCCAGTAAATGAGATCTATCTTACTTTGGTTTGGTCAGCAGCACGTGATCAAAGGTGAAATTGAGCACATGGACGGAGCTTGTGGAATGGAGCAGGTGGAATAGAGCTTCCGGAAAGAAGCACTGGGCGAGTGAGTGATCCAGGCGCCATACCAGGCACACTCAAATAGAGCCAAGCCCATAAAAATTTACAGATAATCTCCCACCTCACACATAAGTAAGCTGTCTTCTTGCACGTTCTGTCCCCCTTTTCCGTCTCGTCCACTGTGGAAGCACAAAGAGCAATCGGCGAGGGCAAATCCCAAGCAACCATTCTTTACAGAGCGACTTCACAGACACGCACCTCTTTCCAGTTTCCTCACTTGCACCTCCTCAAATATGCACCATATACACCACCAGCATTCGTTCTCTTTTACCCCTCCTCAGTGTTTCGGGAGTGTGGGTTCATCAACCCCGCTTGATGGGCAAAGAGGTCGAAACCACCTCGTCCTTTTTTCTTATCTTTCTCCCTGATCTAACCTTCCACGGAATGATTCTGATGGTGCCTGCTTTATCATCATAAGCAGGAATGTTTAAAGTTAGTTAGAATTGGGTTGGCTTTGCAGTGTCTCTTTTTCTTAACTGTTTGCCTTTTGTCGCATCGCACCCATCTTGCATTTCCCTGCTGTACGAATCTTGCTTGTAAATAAACCCCTTGTCTTGACTGTGCCACATACCTTTCTTCACGCTTTTATTTAATAAATTACATGGCACTTGTCATTCAGACAGCGCGTAGTTGCTGTTCCTTCATTGATCGAGCATAGTCCGCACGTTTGTTAGCCAGGAAGTTTTACCCCATGTGATTTGCTCTTGTTGACTGTATCACTCGGCAGTAGTCCACTGAGGGCAAGAAACTCGGTTAATTTAGTCAACTCCTCAACTCAATGGAGTTTAGATGGATAACCCTGTCAGAGTTGGCATGGTTAATTGATGTTAGTGGTTGCTTAGCAACCACCAGGCCGCAGAGTTTTCTGCAACACGTCGGCCTACAGGACCAGGCATTCGGGAGGAACTCCAGCGCTTCCCGACATGGTGAACCCCGAACCCGGGCCCGCAACAATATTACGTTTGAACATGAAGCTTGCAAAAATATATTCCAAATTTTTATGGAAACATGTAGAGAGAGACGGAGAGTCGGAAACATTGTCAGGAAGGGTTATTGATTAATAGAACATTAAAATTGGATACAGGCTGCCAGATACATGAAGACTGCAAGGGTTATCACAGACTGAGGAAAACATCATTACTCTCTCAACACAAACATTTCTGTCGATGAGCCAGCACATACACATTGGCCAGATTGTTTTGGAGTTGTAATTAGTGATTATGTTTATATGTTCCAACTTTTATCCCTGTGTGTGGTAAGAGGCGACCAGGGTTGCGTCAGGAAGGGCATCCGGCGTAAAAACCTATGCCAAATAATTATGCGGACAACAAAACGAATTTCCATACCAGATTGGTCGACGCCCGGGTTACCAACGACCACCACCGGTTCCGGTGGTCAGCAGGGTACCAGTGGAAATTGTGCTACTGCTGGGCGAAGGAGGAGAAGGAGACGGGGAAGGCGAGCCGGAGGCAGTGGGAGAGGGGGAAGAGTAAAAGTGTGGAGGTGAGAGTTGGAACTCTGAATGTTGGGACGATGACTGGCAAAGGGCAAGAGTTGGCTGATATGATGGAGAGAAGAAAGGTGGACATACTGTGTGTACAAGAGACCAAGTGGATGGGGAGTAAGGCTCGGAGCATTGGAGGTGGTTTCAAACTGTTCTACCATGGTGTGGATGGGAGGAGAAATGGTGTCGGGATAATCCTGAAGGAAGATCATGTCAAGAGGGTATTGGAGGTGAGGAGGGTGTCTGACCGAGTGATGAGTGTGAAGTTGGAAATTGAAGGGGTGATGATGAATGTCATCAGTGCATATGCCCCACATATGGGGTGTGAGATGGAGTATAAAGAAGATTTCTGGAGTGAGTTAGATGAAGTGGTGGAGAGTGTATCTAAGGATGAAAGAGTGGTGATTGGAGCAGATTTCAATGGGCATGTTGGGGAAGGGAATAAAGAGGATGAGGAGGTGATGGGTAGGTACGGTCTTAACAAGAGAAATGTGGAAGGGCAAATGGTGGTAGAGTTTGCAAAAAGAATGGAAATGGCAGTGGTAAATACGTATTTCAAGAAGGAGGAACACAGGGTGACGTACAGTACAAGAGTGGAGGAAAGTGCACACAGGTGGATTACATCTTAAGCAGGAGATGCAACCTGAAAGAGATTAGAGACTGTAAGGTTGTGGCAGGGGAGAGTGTAGCTCGACAGCAGCGATTGGTGGTCTGTCGGACGATTTTGGAGGTGAGGTTGAGGAAGAGAGTGAGGGCTGAACCAAGGACCAGATGGTGGAAGCTGAAGGAGGAAGACTGTTGCGTGGAATGTAGGGAGGAGGCGAGACAGGTGTTGGATGGTGGTAAAGATGGGTGGGATGATTGGGCAACTACAGCAGAAGTGGTGAGGGAGATAGCTAGGAAGGTACTTGGTGTGACATCTAGACAGAGGAAGGAAGATAAGGAGACTTGGTGGTGGAACGAAGAAGTACAGGAAAGTATAAGAAAGAAGGGGTTGGTGAAAAAGAAGTGGAATAGTCAGAGAGATGAAGAAAGTAGGCTGGAGTACAAGGAGTGGTGGCGAAAGGCAAAGAGAGAGGTGGCAAAGGCCAAGGAAAAGGCAGATGACGAGCTGTATGAGAAGTTGGATACAAAAGAAGGGGAAAATGATTTATACCGATTGGCAAGACAGAGGGACCGAGCTGGGAAGGATGTGCTGCAGGCTATAGTGATAAAGGACGCAAATGGGAAGGTGCTGACGAGCGAGGAGAGTGTGTTGAGAAGGTGGATGGAGTACTTTGAGGAGCTGATGAATGAAGAAAATGAGAGAGAGAGAGAGAGAGAGAGAGAGAGAGAGAGAGAGAGAGAGAGAGAGAGAGAGAGAGAGAGAGAGAGAGAGAGAGAGAGAGAGAGAGAGAGAGAGAGAGATAGATATAGATATATATATATATATATATATATATATATATATATATATATATATATATATATATATATATATATATATATATATATAGGAAGAGGTGGAGATAGTGAATCAGGAAGTGGGGTGGATCAGTAAGGATGAAGTGAGGACTGCTATGAAGAGGATGAAGAGTGGAAAGGCGGTTGGCCCAGATGATATACCAGTGGAGGCATGGAAGTGCTTAGGAGAGATGGCAGTGGGGTTGTTAACCAGATTGTTTAATAAAATCTTGCAAAGTGAGAGGATGCCAGAGGAGTGGAGAGTAAGTGTACTGGTTCCGATTTTCAAGAACAAGGGTGATGTGCAGAGCTGTGGAAATTACAGAGGGGTAAAGTTGTTACGCCACACCATGAAGTTGTGGGAAAGAGGAGTGGAAAAAAGGTTGAGAGGAGAGGTGATGATCTGTGAGCAGCAATATGGGTTTATGCCAGGAAAGAG
Organism: Eptatretus burgeri; assembly: GCF_056783735.1. NCBI lineage: Eukaryota > Metazoa > Chordata > Myxini > Myxiniformes > Myxinidae > Eptatretus > Eptatretus burgeri. Next base: position 48,506,006 of record NC_140975.1, on the reverse strand, counting down.
CACCACTGATACGATGTTTGCTTTTTTTTTTTTTTTGTATACCTTGGTCGAGGCTCGTATGAGAGCAAACACACAACTCACAGCAAGGGGGCATGAGACAAGAGTGGCAGGAGTGGGAGGGACAAAACAGTGGAAAACAGACACATTAGGTGAACTGTGGAAGGGAGAGGGATGGGGATGGGACGGAGAACATGGCGAAGAGAAGATGGACATTACAGGGACTTTCAGGAAGGAAAGCAGGGGAATTGAAGGAAGTGGGCTTGGGTGGATTATCGGGGATAGAAAAGATCGAGGATTTGGATGGGGGAAGATAAGAGGTACTGGTGAACAGCTGTTTTGAAAGCCTGGAGGGAAGAATGGGAAAGAATAGAGTGAGGAAGTTTATTCCAAAGGTGGGAAAAAAGAGGAATGAAAGAGTGAAGATGAGCAGTGAGTCGTGATTTTGGTAGTTTTACCAGAAGGGGGTTGTTGGCGGACCTTGAGCGCCCTGTGGAAATGTGGTGGGGACAAATCGCAGAGAGAGCAGGGGGGGCAAGGCTGCAGAGGAGTCGGTAGAAGACAGAAAGACCACCGACCAACCTGCGGTGATTGAGTGAGAGGCCCAAAGACTCAGCTTCATTGCGGGAGATGCCGATGATCTTAAATGCCCTGGTTTCGACAGCATGAATCCGAGAAAGGTGGGAGGCAGGAGCACCAGCCAAGAGGGGAGAGCAGTACTCCATCAGGCTACGGACAAAAGCTTTGTAAGTGGTCACGAGCTCAAGAGGGCCGAGGAAGGACTTTGCACGACGGAGGATTCCCAGTCGGTGACTGGCTTTTGAGGCGAGGTTGGAAATGTGACTTTCCCAGGAAAGGTCATGGCAGATAGTGAGACCCAGAAGCTTGAAAGAAAAGACTTCTTCCAGAGGATTGTTGAGAAAGTGGATGGGGGGGTTTTCTAAACGGTCCTTTCGAAGAGACATAGTGAAAGTGTGAGATTTGTCTGGATTGAAAGACATGTTCCACGTGTTGGACCAGTTTGTGATTTTATCCAGATCTGCAGTGAGCGAAGAAGCTGCTGCTTGCCGGTTTGAGGGATGACAGATGGTACAGCAGAGGGTGGAGTCGTCGGCAAAGAGAAATAGAGGATTTTCCAGAAAGTCCGAGAGGTCATTGATGAAAACCAGAAAAAGATCAGGGCCCAGAACGCTACCTTGAGGAACTCCAGGAACAGGAAGAGGGGATGAAAGAACTCCATTTAGGGCCACACTTTGACTGCGACAGGAGAGGAAGTCTGCGAGCCATGAGTGGAGATGGCCTTGAATACCATGGGAAGAGAGTTTGGTGAGTAGTGCAGGGTGCCAGACTGTGTCAAAAGCACGTGATATGTCCAGGGATACGGCTCGGATTTCCTATCTGGCATTGAGGACCTCCATCCATTGATGGGAGAGTAGAAGCAGCATATCCAGGGTAGAGTGACCTGGTCTGAAACCAAATTGATGATTGGAAATCAAGCCATTGGAGAAGAGGAAGGATTTCATATCTGAAGCGATGATGGATTCCATCACCTTGCTGATGATTGGGAGAAGGCTGATTGGTCTGTAGTTATAGGGATCTGTTTTTGCACCTTTTTTATGCAGGGCAGTGATGTTAGCAGATTTCCAAGCAGATGGCAGATGACCTTTGGCAAATGAGAGGGTGAATAGAACAGAGAGAGGGTGAGCAAGAGCAGAAGAGCAGGCTTTGAGGACACGTGGGCTGATGCCGTCTGGACCGGTTGCAGAATCTGACTCGAGGTTTGAAAGCAAGCTCTCCACCTTGTCAGGAGAAAAGGACAGTTGGGTGCGACTGGGTAAAGTGGGTAGAGATAGTGATGGGTTTAGGACACAAGATTTAGCTGCAAACACCGAGTTTAGACATTCAGCTTTATCACGTGTGGAATCAGCAGTGCGGCCATTTGAGGTAAGGGAGGGGATGGAGGGGGAACATAGACCAGAAACAGATTTGATTAAACGCCACCAGGATTTTGAGTAGGGAGAGAGGTTTGAGAGTTCAGACTTGAGATGAGAAAGATGTTGTTTTTTGCCTCTCCTGAGGGTAGATACACACTTGTTCCGAGCTTTGTGGAAAGAACTGAGATTGCCCTCAGTTGGGTTTGCTTTCCATGAGGCAAAGGCAAGTTGTTTCAGGACAACTGCCTCGCCACAAGCTTCAGTAAACCAAGGGCGGGAGGAAGGGTAGGACAACTGAACACGAGAGGGGATAAATCTGTGCATGAGGGAGAGCAAGTTTCTTTGAAATAATTCCCAGGATGAGTTGATGTTTGAGAAAGTAGTGATAGGAGACCAGTCTGTAAGTTTGATGGCTGCTCGGAGACCCTGCCAGTCGGCTTGAGTGAAATGCCAGACTCGACGGCGGTGAGGTGGTTCTCTGATAACAGCCAGAGAGATGTCCACTTTGACAAGGACGTGGTCAGAAGAACCGATTGGAGCAAAGGAAGAGCAGCAGATATTGTCAGGGAAATTTGTCAAAATCAGATCCAGAAGAGATGGAGTACCATTGGTTGAGATCCGGGTCGGGAAGTTGACCGAGTGAGTCAGTCCTAATGAGTCGCAGAAAGCTTTTGCTGAGGTGCCATGGCAGGTGAGAGAGGTACCCACACCTAGCCAACTGGCGTGATGACAATTGAAGTCACCACATAAGAGGAAGAGAGAGTTTGGATGAGAAGATAGAAGATGGTCCATGTTTTCGGATAGTGAGGTGTAGATGGAGTCATCACTGGTTGGTGGACGGTACAGTACACATATAAACATGAGGTGGGAGTGGAGGGGAAGCCGAAGCCAGAGGTATTCCTGGGGGTGTGGGGGAGCGAGAGCAGTGCATGGAGAGTGAGGAATGGAGTCTTTGATGAAGAGAGCAACACCTCCACCAGGACGAGGCTTTGAGAATGTTGATGGAGAAGTATAGGGAAGGCCAGAAGGAGTTACATTGTGTGTTTGTGGATTTAGAGAAAGCTTATGATAGGGTGCCAAGAGAGGAGTTGTGGCATTGTATGAGGAAGACGGGAGTGGTGGAGAAGTATGTGAGGATCGTGCAGGATATGTACGAGGACAGTGTGACAGCGGTGAGGTGTGCGGTGGGAATGACGGACCAGTTTAAGGTAAAAGTGGGATTGCACCAAGGATCGACTCTGAGCCCTTTCCTGTTTGCAATGGTGATGGACAGGTTGACGGGCGAGATCAGACTGGAGTCTCCATGGACCATGATGTTCGCGGATGACATCATGATCTGTAGCGAGAGTATGTAGCAGGCTGAATCGAGCCTCAAGAGGTGGAGGTACACACTGGAGAGAAGGGAATGATAGTCAGTAGGAGTAAGACGGAGTACATGTGCGTAAATGAGAGAGAGGGTGGTGGTATGGTGCGGTTGCAAGGAGTTGAGGTGGGGAAGGTGGATGGGTTTAAATACTTGGGATCAACTGTCCAAAGTAACGGAGAGTGTGGTAGAGAAGTGAAAAAGAGAGTGCAGGCAGGATGGAGTGGGTGGAGAAGAGTTGCAGGAGTGATTTGTGACAGAAGGGTAGCTGCAACAGTGAAGGGGAAAGTACATAAGATGGTATGAGACCAGCTATGTTGTATGGTTTGGAGGCGGTGGCGCTAACAAAAAGACAGGAAGCGGAGCTGGAGGTGGCAGAGTTAAAGATGCTGCGATTCTCGTTGGGAGTGACGAGGATGGACAGGAGAAGAAATGAGTATATTAGAGGGACAGCGCAGGTAGGACGGTTTGGAGACAAAGTGAGAGAGGCGAGATTGAGATGGTTTGGACATGTGCACAAGAGGGAAGTGGAGTATATTGGGAGAAGGATGTTGAAGATGGAGCCGCCAGGTAGGAGGAGAAGAGGAAGTCCAAAGAAGAACTTCATGGATGCGGAGAGGGCGGACATGCGGGTGGTTGGAGTGTAAATGGAAGATGTGGAGGATAGAGCGAAATGGAGACGGTTGATCCGCTGTGGCGACCCCTAACGGGAGCAAGCCGAAAGAAGAAGAAGAAGAAGAAGAAGAAGAAGAAGAAGAAGAAGAGTTTTATGTTCCAACTTCAAACTCAGTTTAAACTTGAACGGGTTGCTGTTTCAGTGAATAAAGCTTTGCTGCTTACGTTACTGGGTCGGCTCAAATCCTATGTCTGCTCAGTGCCAGGATTTTCATTCGTCTCGTCCACATTCCTCTGTGAATGCAATGGTAATATTTGAGAAAATTTGTACCATAGATTAATAAAAAAAAAAACTCGATATAAATCCAGTGTAATTGATTTCTGATCTGTCCTTGACTCAACTCAATCTTGAAATGGTCGAAAGGCAATTATTGTTACATTTAATTGCTTGTCATAATCACTATAATTTAAGAGTCTTTTATTTGCCAGGCTATATTTTGACTGAAAACAAAGTTGCCTGTGTCCAAAGCATTGAAATAAAACAACGTGTTGGCATATGGAGTTTAGATCATGGGAAATGTGTCTGTGAGGCAATATGATGGTGATGTTCCTTATTGATGAACCACACACACTCATCTCGAGGGTGTCAAGCTTCGGTTTGAATCCCGACGCAGCTATAAACTGTCATCCCAGTGTTTTACAGGAAGGATGATTCGTTCATGGGTGTCGTGTTGACCCTCAGATGGACGTTAAACTGGACGTCTGGTCTCCCGTCATTAGTTGATAGAAGTTAAAGATCCCATGGTGTCCTTCATAAAGAGCAAGCGAACTATCGTCGGTACCTTGGCCAAATTCAAAATTCCTGAGTCTCATTGGCGACCTAAGCAGGATTGTAGCCCAGTAAATGCTTCAGTAGCATCGATGCTCTGCATGGGACGTGGTCCGTGATGATGATAAATGAACCAAGCAATGTCAAACCTATATGAAAATGAAATTCCAAAACCAAACTCATACTTCTTTCTATATGATCCTGGTATATAATTACCTCCGCCACCGAAGGTGAAGGAGGTTATGTTTTCACCCTTCTGTCTGTTTGTTACTTGAAAATCTTCGATTTTTCAAGTATATTGGTTAGTCCATTTTGTTATTCTGTCTGTCTGTCTGTCTGTCTGTCTGTCTGTCTGTCTGTCGCCTACAGGTCACAATTTTAAATCGATCTTCACGAAACTTCACCACATGGTAGAGTTTGGCATAAGGAAGAAACCTGTTGTTTTTGAAGTCAAAAGGTCAACATAGACCAAAGATCAACAACTTAGGTGAGATTTCTAAATTCCTCAATTTTCATCTGATTGACTTGAAATTTGAAGAGGATTTATATTTCAGGTCAGTGAATTCAACCAGCCAATTATGTTTGAGGTCAACATCGGCCAAAAGGTCAACATTGGCCGAATTTCTTAAATTGTCAATTTTCATCCGATTGACTTGAAATTTGAAGAGGAGTTGTATATTTAGTCAATGAATTCAACCACCAATTATTTTTGAGGTCAAATTTGTTTTATGGATTTTCCAAGTATTGTGCTCTGCATGACATCTTCTTCTTTTTGTTTGTTTGTCTATTTGTGTGCGGGATATCTCAAAAAGTTGTGGATGGATCCGGATTAAATTTGGTGGACCGGTTAGGTGTGTGACAAGGACACACTGATTAGATTTTGGTGAAGATGCCGATCCGGGTCCGACTACTAGAATTTTTTTCAGTGATTCTTCACCATTAAGAAATAGGGACAAAAACGATATATAGCATGATATCTCAAAATAGTTGTGGACAGATTCGGACGAAACTTGGTGGGCATGTTGTGTGTGTGACAAAGAAGAATTGATTCAATTTTGGTGAAGATCTGATTCCGGATCCGGATCTGATAATGTTTTAAGTGATTCTTCACGATAGAGAGATAGGGCAAAACTAATATGCAGCACGATATCTCAAAAAGTTGTGGACGGATTCCGATGAAAAATGGTGGACAGGTTGGGTGTGTGACCACAACGAATTGCTTCGATTTTGGTGAAGATCAGAATCTGGATCTGGATACAAGAATTATTTAATTTTAAAAGTGATTCTTCACCATTGACAGATAGGGCCAAAAACGATATATGGCATGATATTTCAAAAAAGTATTGGGCCGGATATGTTCTTGTGGATCAGACATTACATGGCGGAGGTAAGCGCTCCACCGAGTGCCCTTCTAGTTTGAGAACTGATTCCATTCCATCAAAACTAAAATAGAATGGAAGAATTATCACATCTCCTCTGACATGAATACCTTTGGAGTCATCAGATTGTGAAAATCAGTATGAAAATGATTTTTGAAATGGGTTGTCTTGACTACATAAAACAATTCAAACTCTTTATATGATGCACTTTTATCAATCAAAGGTACTCTTAAAAGCTTGTTAGGCCAGCACAGGAAACATTTTTGATAAACACAATTGAAAATTATTATTGTCTCGCAGATTCCTGACTGAAAATTGACTTTTTGATAAAAGCGTTAAAATTGATGCATATATGACCTTGCTGAACAATTTTAGATATAGAGGCACCATGGTGCAGCTACATGGTGAAAACAGCACTCCATAGTTTTATCATACTGTTGTACTACTAATGCCACAGTTGGAAAATATTACAACAGATGTAACAAAAAAATTGATAATTAAATAAGTGTGAGTCAATTTGGATAAAACTTGAAAACAAACCTCAAAACTAATATCAACAGACAAAACTTGAACAAGATAAGAGTCATTTCAGAAAAACCTTACAGCCGTACTATTTTTCTGTATTATAAAGCAGGAGTCTGTCCATACATCCCTGAATTACTCCCTCAGTTTTGGGGCTAAGTCCATCAAACTTTCTGTGGAACGTTTTGGGGTCCCAGCAGAAGTGAGGTTTCATAAATACCTCAATAGAATTATGATTTCAATTTTCGATCCGAATGAAGTGTTTTGAACCCGCCCTTTCTTGCCGGCAGATTTGTCTGTTTTGGGTGTCACGTGAGAATGGCATCTATATTCGTTCACTTTCCGAGTGTTTGTATTTTATTATATTCATAATGTTGTATTAATTTGTGATTGGAATGAAAATATGGAGAGATTGAGTTTATTTGCAGAATCAGGAAATTATGTGAGGGTTTCCACCTGTGACATTCACGGATATGGCATTTACAGTTTCGCCATTGTGACATCATATAAATAATCACCTTACTTCTGTTGGGGTCAGCTGCAGTAAGTTTTTTGCCCAAGTCCTTCATGAACTGGCTATCCAGCCCCCTCCCTTACATAGCACAGAAAGGTAAACATACACCACCATGTAAAAGAAAAGAAAAAAGGTAAACCTCTGTACATTGTACATTGATTGGTTCTTGTTTCTTGGTCTTAGCAAAGAGTTGTTGTATGATTGTAACCTGTACAACAATCTCAACGAGCTACAGGGAGTGGTGCAAGATTATGTACATGTACACGATAGTTTCACACTAGATATAAAAAATGAAGATGTTTACAGGGACACTTGGGAGAATTTAAACACGTATGGCACAACAGAATACCTGTAAGATAATCAAAAACAAAAAGGTAATCGGATTGCGGAAGGATGAACGAGGCAGAAAGATAATAACAGTTAAGAGCATTAAGAAAAAAATGTATGCCTGTAAAACAATAGACAGAAAAGTACAAATTAAGATAAAGTGGTTCAAGAAAGGAGTAACAAATAAAATGATAAACTCACAAAATTACTGTAATTTACATTTCATAAATAAACTAGAGTTCATAGAACATGATAACCTGCGCAGTGTTCAAATAAATACTTCAATTTTAATAAAATAATAATGATAGGAGATCACTTTTTTTAAATCCAGAAGTTTAGCGCGACTGAAGCAGTCTTATACACCACGATTATACACTGAAATAAGATGACGTTAAGTCACAGTTTAGGAGATGGAGGCTTTATAGATCACCATAGAACGCAGCATCAATCGGCATTGTACATAGCCACGATGATGGCCTCTTCTTCACTCTGATACTGCATCCTCTCAAATGCTCCTATTACATACACCACCATGTAGAACATTTCCAAGTACAAGAATTGCAAAACTGGAGGTTCCTGGAAGTATTATGAAGGCAATTTGTGTTCTTGCGTTCAAGTATGTAATTCAATTAAAATAAAGGTTTAGAGTGGTTTAAAGGCATATAAATAAATTAATTCTAGGTTTTACCACCATTTTACTCAGTGTCTATTACATCACCCCATTTAAGGGCCCTGTCACACCTTGACGTTTTAGCCAGCGTATGGCAACGTATCAAAATATATGTAAAACGCTGGCGTACGCTGAACTATTGATGTTTTTTTTAGTTTTGGGCGTATTCATAATGAGTTGGACGTATGCATAACGTATTAGTAACTTACACAGAACGTTTCAATAACTTATACATAACTTATACCAACGAATGCTTAGCGTGTTGTCGGCGTTCACAACCTATGCCCAACAATAGTCTAACTTATGCATCGCGCGCGGCAGCATATCGCCGACGATCACGTGGCGTAGCCTATTAAAAGGCTGCCGCTCGACGATTCAAATCATAACCGCACAAGACATCGAAGTGTCAACATCACCGTCATGCCGAAGAAAACTTCGAAGAATGCTGCCAAGAAGTCTCCTGGCCGTGGACGCGGACGCAAGGAGGATCCATCATTACCCACACCCTCCCCATTATGCTCACCTACTACTACTGACATGGACCTACTACTACTACTGCTACTACTACTACTACTGACACGCTCACCTCCTACTACTACTGATACTACTGACATGAACATCTACTCACCATGGAGTCTGAAACACTGACGGGTTCCTCCTGTGTGAACCCCATTTTTATATACCAATTTCCCGAAACGCTACCAATACGCCATTATACGGTAGCTGTAAGTTAGAAACACATTCAGTAAGTTCTGTGGTCATCCGGAAGACGTCAAAATACATCTACATACGTCAGTATGCTTTGGAGATACGTTACACAAAGGTTCAAAGCACGTTACTCATAGGTTAGAAATAAGTTTCGGGTACGCTAGACATTACCTCGACGTATTTCGACTAATGAGTAACTTACAAGTAACGTGTGTCAACGATCGCACAACGTGCCTACAACTTATGGCCAGCGTATGCAGAACGTGCGAGTCATACGCCGAGCACGTCAAAAAATTTTGAGCATGCTTAAAATTTGTTGACGAGCTCGGCGTACCACGACGTATGCCAGCATTCTTCAGCGTGCTCTTAATGTATACAAAACTTACCCATAACGTATTCAACGTGTGCCAGCGTATTCGCCAAATTTTTCATACATCAACATACGCTGGCTAAAACGTCAAGGTGTGACAGGGCCTTAACACATTACATTAGTTCTTCATGCCTGTTGTTTGTGTCCTTTATAGCATCTTTAAAAACAGTAAGTTTCCTGTTTGGAATGATTTTCAATTTTGTTTGACTGCCAGACAGGCAGACAAAATAATTTTTTCAAATCTCACTCCTCTCTGCGCATGCGTGATCAGGTTGAATTCAGAGCCAAGGTACGGTAAAACGAGAAACTTGTCTTCCTAATCCTGTTCAAAATATAAGATTCAATTTGAAGAAGTTATTCCTTGATCATAAAAAGACGATCATAAACTGATCAGACAGACAGACAGATGGACATGAACCAATTGCTTCGAAGAACTTAGAAGGATGAACATAATAATAAGTTAATATGGAATAGGCAAAGCCGAGAAGCGAACATAGAATTCTTCTTACATTCGCTTCTTAAATATATATAAAATTAAACAGTCTTTTTGCTATGAAAAAATAAATATTACCTTAACATTACCTTCACAACGACAACTACACCGCCAAGAACAGGATCTCATCTGAAAAAAAAAAAATCCTCAACATTACCTTCACAACGACAACTACACCGCCTAGAACAGGATCTCATCTAAAAAAAATAAATACTAGAAGCGAATGTAGAATTCTTCTTGCATTCGCTTCTGACTTTACCTATAACTTGTTCACAACTGTAAACGCAATTTCCAGTTGCTGCGGCCTGGATTCGGGATCAACGATCAAATAACGTAAATCACGATTAAAAATTATTTTTGATGATGCGGGAGATATCTTTATTAAAATCAGTGGAGGAAATATACACCATGTCTGATATTATTTGGGTCTTTCATGTCTCCGACGATGCCTTTATCTCCTGGCATGCATCATTCCCCATGACAAAAACCGGAAACAAAAAATAACCAGAAACAAAAAAAAAAAACGGAAGCAAAATGGTCATAGCCAACGACACGGGGTCACAATTGCCAGGGTATTGTGTTGTTTTTGTTGTTTCCTATTCTCTCATGTGCACGCGTTAAGTATGAAGCTCACTGCGTTCGCTACAAACATAATATCTCGACAGAAGATGTGAATGAAAGAGCATTAGCCTCCTTTGACTGTAAATGATACATCTTCAAATAGGGGAATACATACACGAACATATTCTTCGTTCAAAAGAAACTTTAAAGAATAATTATGCACCATAAATGGGGAAAAAGTCGAGATCCTACACCCATATCGTATTTTATACAAAAATAGAGATTCATCCAAACATCATTTGAATAAACTCTTGAGTAATGGAAAAAGCAATGAAGAGATGAAATATTAAAAACTCAATGAAAAAAATTAACTCATGGAAAGTACAATGTTATCGCCAAGTGATTTCTAAGATTTATTATAAAACATTCATGACACACTAGGTATTTCACAGAGAGAAAATACTTTTCATTTAAAAATGACCCACAAAGTAATAGACAAGAGTTGCATTTTGTAAAAGATATGAAGTGTGAAAAGTGCAGATTTTGTGATTACAGTGTATGCAAGTTATTGAAAAGCAATAATATCGCAAGGAACAACAATTTCAAAGTTATACTTGAAATTATTTCTTTCCAGGTTAATAAGATGGATCAATATATAGTGATTTTTTTTTTTGTATACCTTGGTCGAGGCTCGTATGAGAGCTAACACACAACTCACAGCAAGGAGGCATGAGACAAGAGGGGTGGGAGTGGAAGGGACAAAATAGTGGGGAACAGACACATTAGGTGAACTGTGGAAGGGAGAGGGATGGGGATGGGATGGGGAACATGGCGAAGAGAAGATGGACATTTCAGGGACTTTCAGGAAGGAAAGCAGGAGAAATTAAGGAAGTGGGCTTGGGTGGATTATCGGGGGTAGAAAAGATCGAGGATTTGGATGGGGGAAGATAAGAGGTGGTGGTGAACAGCTGTTTTGAAAGCCTGGAGGGAAGAATGGGAAAGAATAGAGTGAGGAAGTTTATTCCAAAGGTGGGAAAAAAGAGGAATGAAAGAGTGAAGATGAGCAGTGATTCGTGATTTTGATAGTTTTACCAGAAGGGGGTTGTTGGCGGACCTTGAGCGCCCTGTGGAAATGTGGTGGGGACAAATCGCAGAGAGAGCAGGGGGGCAAGGCTGGAGAGGAGTCGGTAGAAGACAGAAAGACCACCGACCAACCTGCGGTGATTGAGTGAGAGGCCCAAAGACTCAGCTTCATTGCGGGAGATGCCGATGATCTTAAATGCCCTGGTTTCGACAGCGTGAAGCCGAGAAAGGTGGGAGGCAGGAGCACCAGCCCAGAGGGGAGAGCAGTACTCCATCAGGCTACGGACAAAAGCTTTGTAAGTGGTCAGGAGCTCAAGAGGGCCGAGGAAGGACTTAGCACGACGGAGGATTCCCAGTCGGCGACTGGCTTTTGAGGCGAGGTTGGAAATGTGACTTTCCCAGGAAAGGTCATGGCAGATAGTGAGACCCAGAAGCTTGAAAGAAAAGACTTCTTCCAGAGGATTGTTGAGAAAGTGGATGGGGGGGTTTTTCTAAATGGTCCTTTCGAAGAGACATAGTGAGAGTGTGAGATTTGTCTGGATTGAAAGACATGTTCCACGTGTTGGACCAGTTTGTGATTTTATCCAGATCTGCAGTGAGCGAAGAAGCTGCTGGTTGCCGGTCTGAGGGATGACAGATGGTACGGCAGAGGGTGGAGTCGTCGGCAAAGAGAAATAGAGGATTTTCCAGAGAGTCCGAGAGATCATTGATGAAAGGTGATACAGCTGTGAAGTGGTTGATTAGACTGGGGAGCTCGACCTTTTACCTCCACAAGAGGTTTATCATGAGAAGAGACAGATACAATCAGGTCGTTATTGTATAATTTTTCTTTGTACATGGTTGACAATTGACAGTCCTTAAAATAATACAACACAACATTGAAAAACCATCATCATTGACTAGTTTGGGATTAAACCAAAGCTGAGATGACACACATCCTCACCCACAGGGCCAGAATGCAGTCAAAAAGGTAAAAATATGAAACATTGTAACAAACTCAAGGACATGCACTTCAGCTTGAAAGCCAATGTACACAGTCCAACAAGCTTGCCAAAATACCGCACGCACGCACATTGGGCACCTGAAAGCAAAAACAAATGCACTTCTTCTTCTTCTTTCGTATGATCCTGTAGCCAATTATAATTGAAGATCCAGTCACGAGAGCCATCCAGTTGCAGTATCAGTGACCCTGTGTAGTTCTGCAACGGACCCATTGCATCTCCTCTGCACACAGTCCTCGACTACATGTAGAACTGTCTGATCTTGATAGCTGCAGGTATGTACTGGGCTTTCAGTTTGCTTCCACTTGTGCATTTGATGAGCGGTCCTTGCATGTTGAGTTCACAGTCGATTAAGACCACTCTACTTGCACCTCTTTAAGTCAATGCCTGGGGGCTTCTTCAAGGCATCTTGGACTAGCTGGCCATTTTGAATTGACGTCTTTTCCCATTGCTGCCACCACAACTCCTTATCATTTGTATTGGCTACTACATGTCCCCAAATCCAGAAAGGCTTCCGTCACTTCAGTCGAGGTCTTGGACGATTCAGTAACCCAGGATGCTGCAGTGGGATACACAACAGCGAGGGTAGAAGTGTGAAGGCTACATGTGTCAGCTCACCCTAATCTTAGTTTTCTCACAAACCCTTTTCAGATGGTCCCTGTAAGTCAGGCTGCAATCCAGAGTGATTGCAATATATTTGTGGACTCACTTACCTCCTGAAGGAGACATCTAGTTTGGCATTAACCAGGTGATTGTGAAGATGGAAAGCAGTGGTAGTGGTTTTTGATGGATTAGGACCAAGTCTCCATTTGGTGAAATACTCCTCTAAATCCTTCAGGTCATTGGTAAGACGTCTGCTCACAAAATATTCAGGTCAACATTGCACAATTGGTAAGCAAGAGTGAGATCATCAGCATCGGTTTGCCTTTGTGAAGTAGTCAGAGGAGGGTCACTTGTTTATAGGTTGATCAGCATCAGGGCTAACAGATCCTTGGTGGAGACCATCATAAAGAGTTATTGGTGTGCTTGTCATATCCACAAATAAGTCTTTGAAACGATGGTTGCTAAGCATAGATACTAGTACTCGCACAGTTGCATGGCAGGAAAGGAGCTTTGCTGTCTTGAGAAGGAGCCTATGTCTCCAATATGTGTGATAAGCTGATGACAGATTTATGAGGAAACACCACTGTTGAGAGAGCATTGGTATCAAAATTCAATTTATGTTGTTAAAGCTCGGACCTGATCCACACAACTTCTCCGTGGCCTGTTCCACTGGGAATGAAGGCTCAACTGTTTTTTGGTTGAGGTCTGGATGAAACCTTGCTTGTCCACATTCAATCAATCCATTCGACAACACCAACTAGAACGGTTTATCAGTGGGATAAAAAAAAAACGTAAACTGGTCAGCCTGGCGGAGGTATGCGCTCTACTGAGTGCTGTTATAGTTGATGTAATGCTCATTTTCATGAGACACTCCATGTGTCTAATACTTGCCTATCTACGATAAATAAAATGTGTGTGTGTGTGTGTGTGTGTGTGTGTGTGTGTGTGTGTGTGTGTGTGTGTGTGTGTGTGTGTGTGTGTGTGTGTGTGTGTGTGTGTGTGTGTGTGTGTGTGTGTGTGTCATGTATTTTGTGGAATTCTACTGGAACTTTCTGATGTGGAATGTCATACACCAAAATGATCCTTATGAACTCCTGAGTTGATTAGGCTAATTAACCACAAATAATCCAAAATAATTCCCATATTTTAAACGCACACCATGTTAAGGTGTACAGAGCAGTATAATAGGTCCTTCTCCCATGGCATGGCATTCTAATTACAAAACAAATAACAAAAATAATTATAACATTGTAACAAAGCATATATTAATCATATCAATAACAATAATTCTAATAGTAGTATCATTTGGCAATAATAATAACTAGCATCCATTGAAGACAACGTCTTCGATATCTCCCGCCATAGTGAATGAGGATTAACAAACTTATATTCCCTAAGCGTGTGCAATATGTATGTGAAGTTTCCCCTTGATCTGACCAGCCGTTCTGGAGAAGATGTTTGAAGGTTTTAGGGTAAATTCAATATGGCCGCCAAACCATGTGACCTATCAATTAGAAATTAACAAACTTCTGAAAAGATGTCTTGGGGAAAGTGTATGTGAAATTTTTCCTCAATCTGTCCAGCCGTTCTGGAGAAGATTTTCAAAATTTATTAATTTTCAATCCAAGATGGCTGATGAACCATGTGACCTATGACATCATAAATTTACATTCTGCCTCCAATCCTCCAGTGGAATATGTGTGTGAAGTTTCGTGTTAATCAGATGAGGTGTGTTTTTCTATCCAAGATGGCCACCAAACCATGTGACTTGTGATGTCATAATCTTTACTATGTATGCAGACATGATGGAAGATGATAGTTGCAAATTTTCGCTTCGTTAGGTTATGTGATTCCAGAGAAAACATTATTTAATATTTTTCTTGAATCCAACATGGTTGCCAAACCATGTGACCTATCAATTACAAAATATCAAAAGGCACCAGTTCACCACTTGCTTGATATGTGTACCAAATTTCGTAAATATATCTTGAGGGAATTTATAGTTAAGCTCCGGAAACGAAATGTGATGGACGGACGGATGGACGGACGGAACCCATTTCTATATCCCCCGCCAACTTCGTTGGTTAGCGGGGGATAATAATGAACATATAATCCTCGCCCTGGCCCAAGCACATCTGGGCTGAGTGAAAGGCGAACTAATGCTCAAGCACGACAGCAGGTGGGGATGCAACAAGCTTGCGAAGACCAATTAAAATTTGGTCCGATGGACCAACGGGCCCATTAATTTAATAAATCTCTAACATTTCCAGACCATGCATTTCATTGTTACAATATATTCTGATCAACAAAAAGTCCTGAATGTGATCATTATTTTTAATTTCTTAGAAATCATTTATTTAATCGCATTATCAACCTTCCTATGACAAAGCATTAATCCTCAAGGCCAGGGTGTATGACTCTCCACTGTGGGCTGGTGATGTTGCTTTTCACCTTGCACCCTTCGAGGCAGTCAAATTAACAGCACTGAGAATTTTGGGAGGAGGCTGAAGGAGATGGGCTGCTCATGCCTCACTCTGGACATGTTGGTAGCCTCGAACTATTGCAGTCTTGTCTCACATTTGGGATGGTCCTGCTGCCCTTTGAGACAATCCCATGCCTCCCTGGCACAAAAATGTTGCATATGTTCATATCATAACCAAACATGTTCATTTGTTTGTTTGCCCCCCACCTCCCGTCCCAAAATCGAATTTACCATGCATATGTTCATATGTTTGTCCCCCCAAAAATCTAATTTTTCAGCTCACTTTCACTTCTTTCTCTCCCTCCACCCTGTCATGCTCTTTCCTCCCATCCTTAAAGACAGCTGCTGATTACCATTTAATGATGTCTCCCATTTCCACTGACAAGCATTTTTACTCTTATTGATCCTGCCCCAATTGTTTTCCTTTTATGAGTGTGTTTGTCTGTATAGTTAATGGCTAGAGGGGAGTTGTAGCATTATAGAGTGGAGCATGATTGATAACTTAACATGTACATATCCTCATGGATATGAGGGCAGTATATTTGCATTTTCTTATTCAAACTGAAGTGGAAATAAAACGCAGTTCTGCTCACATTCCCCTCATTTATATTACATGCTTACGTCCTACATGTGTTTAGCTAAACCTCTAGCAGAGTTACGACTTGTATATGTTATACATTCACTGCCTACTCTGTTGCTGCCATGCTTATTTGTTTGCTCAAGCATGTACCAATTAGCAACCAAATATCAGTGACATTGCAACTTGCTTTTGTTAAATTAATTACCATGTGAACTCTTACAAGAATAGCCTGACTCAGATTTCAATGCCATGTGGCCTACACATCTGCATATAGAAGAATGATTACTGCAAGGAAAGAGTTAACATTCTGTCATTTCTGTGCAAGGGATTTCTCTGTGTTTTTTTCCTTGCAAGCATTACAGTAAGAAATACATTTTGGTCACCGGAACTGTGTTGCACTTCCTGTCTCGTGACTGTCACCTGTAAGCCTGTTCCCTTCTGCCTTGCTCCTGGTTGTTAATTGCCTCCTGACCTGTCATTCTGGCTGCTCTGTACTTTGAACCAGGATTGGAGAGGCAGGTTGATTTTATTTGGGCATGTGACCAAATAATTTATAACAATCATAACAAGAGTATTTTATTGGTATTCCATACAAAAAAGACCGCTGAGAAAGCTTCATGCTGAAACTGCAACGGCACTCGGTAGAGCACATACCTCCGCCAGGCTGAACATTTTACGTTTTGTATCCCACTGAGAGGCCAGAGCTGGATCCGGGCCTGAACCAAAATCTCATCAGCTTGTTCTTGTCACCTAACATCATCCACCAAATTTCATCTGAATCCGTCCACAACTTTTTGAAATATCGTGTTGTATTGTTGTGGTGCCGGGTATCGGTGGCGAGCACGACCGCTAGGGGGGCAATAGAGTTGGTTCCACCGAACACCCATAATTTAGGTCGTACCTTTCAGATAAATCCGAAAGGTCACGGGTCCCTTATCGGACCGAAGATCGTCAATAGGTCGACCACGTGGGATAGGGTCAATTGCCAATTTCAATATACCTAAATACCCACGTCGTCCAAACTACCGGGGAAATTCACCCTCGGCAGGATCTGCGCGATCCGGGCCGTGACCGAGCCAGATCCGAGTCGTACCCCGAGTGGAGAGTACCAGAATCCTACCGGGCCGATTGCACGATTACGGCTACAATGACCTTCCTAATCCCCAATATGCACCGTGGCAAACCAATGGTAGAAATGACAAGGATGAGCTGGTACATTCAACAAAAGGGAGATTTATTTACAACAATAATTGGGGAACGAGGGGAGCACATAAAGGCAGAGTTATCCGAATATAGCAAGGAAAATAATGTACAAGGAACACAGGCACTTAACAGTTTCTACTTATCAGAGGGGGCCCATGGAAACAGACACACACACACACACACACACAAATACCCAGAAATGGACCCCGTCGGGTCTTTATTGAAGGCCTCCAGCTCGAGGAAAGGTGAGCTGGAGACCAGAGCTGGCTTGGACCTGTCCACCTCGTGCGGTCTTCGACGTTCCGGCTCGGCGGGACTCGAACCCGCCACAACGATGCCACTCCAAGCACCTGGGACGGAGGATGAAGGACGGACACCAACCAGCACGAGGGCAGACAAGGTAGCGAGCGCCAGCAGGCAAGGCGAGGCGATCCGAGATGATCCGGCAGGAAAACCCCAACTGCCCCCAGTCGGATCGCGCCAATCAATTGTTCACTCCCCGTCCAGGGGGGAGGGGACTCCCTCTCATAACCCCCCCCCCATTACTGGACGGTTTTGGCGCGCGAACCACTCGTTGCCCCTGTGATTGGCCAAAATAGGCACCAAATCCGCTGATTGGACCAGGGGGGGGGGCATGGCGGGCGTCACGGCGGACCACCCCTCAAACAGGAAGATGAGTAATATTGTCCTGCGTTGGCTCCCATTGGCCGAACGACGGCAAACTCGCTCGCATCTCTCTTGGTCGAGAGAGACGCCAAGTCCTTCATTGAACTCCACCAACCCCGAGTGTTATGGCGTCAGGATGGAGCGAGGAAAATGTGTTGTTATTGTAGTTGAAAATGTAAAAGAAAACCCTGACTATCAAAATAACTAACAGCGCACGAACATTTAATCACCCATTAAACAAAGGGACGGGACCCTGACTACAAACACATACTTACCGTCTTACCGATATAACTGATCTATAAGGACCTGGCTGTTGCGTGCAGTAAGCTTCCAAATTCGTAACAATATATCGTTTTTGGTGATATCTCTCAATGATGAAGAATCACTTGGAAAAAAAAAATTTTAGTTCTCGTATCCAGATCCGAATCTTCACCAAAATCGAATCAATTACACACCGAAACTGTCCAACAAGTTTCGCCCGAATCCGTCCATAACTTGATATATCCTGCTCACAGACAAACACACAGACAGAGAGACAGACAAACAGGGGTGAAAACATAACCTCCTTCCATATCTGGTGGTGGAGGTAATTACTTAACCACATTATCATAAGGTTATTAGAGCATACCTCAGCGAAGGGCTAGCAGGATAGCTCAGAAGTAGCACACTCGCCTTTGAGCTGCCTTGCTTGGCCAGATACAATTATTGACCCATAAACTGTCAACCTTGTGCTTCACAGGCAGGGTGTTGAATTGTTGTGTGCACTGTCCGTTGGATGGCAAGTTATGTTGGGGGCCCGTCTGCCAGCATGGGTTTCTGGTGAACGGTAACGATCCCAAGGTGTCCTTCGAAGAAGAGTCGGCGATTGTCAAGGGTTACCTAGTGCTGGGAAGAACAGTACTGAGGCTTAACAGATCAGAATGCATCCGCAGGATTTAGGAACAACCTTCCTTTGTTCATTGCATTGCTTTCTCATCTTGCTTATATCAATTTATTCTTGTGACAACTTGATAAGGTAAAACAATTTAAATGCATTACAAAACGACAAGTCGTTTTGTGAGATTGATGAGTGCATAATCTACACTCAACGGGGTCAATGTTTCTGCAGCTCCGGAGTTACAGTTCTGACAATGAGCATTCAGGAAGGATTACACCAGTCCATTCATTACATGTATATAAAATATAACCAAGGATGCACACGACTGCCTTGTTAGGCATATCGAATTATCACTGGATACTGGTAATTGAAATTAGCAATGAATACAGTTATTTGCTCATATTAATGGAGAAATGATGTTGAACTTGTTTGTTTGGTTCGTTTTTGTTTTTTTCCTCATGTTAAAATACAAACACTAAAATTCCTGATGTTTAGGATTCATTTCCTCCTCCTCCTCCTCCTTCAAATGCAGCACAACGATGCAGGTAGCATCATTGGCTGAGGGATACAATGCCCCTATTACAAGGGCACTGGTAATCATTTCAGCAACCTCAGAAGGATGACAGGCTGAGTTAACCCCACCTGGTGTTAATTCAACAGTCAAACAGGGGCTTGATCTCAGGACCATAAGATCCCAAGCCAGCCGCTCTAAGCACTAAGCCAACACCAGGCTTAAATATTTATTTCCATAAATAATGATAGTTGTTCCATTTGGGCTGTTAAGTTATATTCCGCAAACATGTAACTTCTATCAATTCCATTTGTTACAGCTCGTATTCCACACAAAGAGGGATGAAAGGAATTGTTTATGTCGTCCTAATAATTCAGATAATTAAGGAGAGAAAATGCTGGCCTAATTGCTACGATTCTTTGTCATGAGCATATGCAAGCGAAATGTATATCAGGAAAGAAAATACTGAGGTTGACATCTCAGGACAGATGCAATGAGGGTATGGTGATTGCAAAACTCAAAGTGACCATATGTTATGGGTTCCCTCTCCTCACCTTACAAACAAAGACTTTAGCAGAAGCTTCCCTTCCCAAGATCAATTAAGGTGACAAGCCGTTATCAAAATAATTAGCTTTTGTGTTACACCTCAGAGCAGCATATTGTTGCAATCAATAGCCTATCTGGTTCTTTCCAAGAGCTTATTGACAGATAGCCCGTTGCGAATCGAGACCGACGTGTTCACTTAATCATAGCGATGTGCGCCTGCAACAGGGAATGGCACGCTGTCCATTAAACACTCCAAACATAATCAAAACACTGGACTGGCAAGCTATCTACTAACCTCCTGCAGGCTCAGTCAGGTAGTGTTTTCTGCAATGTTGAGATTTGAAAATGCATGTTGTTGATTATTATTCCTTGGTATGGTATTGGGATCATAGCACTTAAAAATGAATGTCCATGACAATTCATGTTGGACAATGAATTGCATGCTCATTGGTGATGCTGTAGATAATCTCTGAATGGCATAACAGAGTGACCACATGCAATATGTTGGATGGTATAGCCAAGTCTGGCACAATAATATTTCAGATACTCTTTCATGTTCCGTTTATCGAAAAGATGTCTGCAGTAGGGACATACAGAAGAACAAGGCAACTATATAATTGTCCTGTTAGTTTGACCTCAGTTGCTGTCAAACTCATGGAAAAGATAGTGAGAGGTGTCATTGCAGAATACATGGAATGCAATCATACATTCTCAAACAACCAGCATGGGTTCAGAAGTAGCAGGTCATGTGTTACTCAACGACTTGAAGTGACAGAAAACTTGACCAAATTCACAGATAACAACATACCTTTTGACTACATGAACTTACAATGGGTATTTGATAGCATCCCACATGAGAGAATACTGAAAAAGATGCACAACTAATGTATCAGAGGGCAGATCCACTAGTGGATTAGAACAATGTTGATTAACAGAATCCAGAAGGTCAAAAGAGAAAGGGAATATTCAGCTTGGAGACAGGTGACCAATGCAATACCGTAAGGATCAGTACTTCGTCCCGTTCTTTTTCTCATTTCCATCAATGACCTACTTGATTCTGTCAACTTGTCTGTTGCTCTCTTTGATGGTGGCACAGGCATCTTCTCCAATCAACAGTGATGCTGGCATGGAAAAATTGCAGAGAGATTTGGATATCCTGGTTGAATGGTCGCAATTTTGGCAACTCCCTTTCAACCAATCCAAATGTAAAGTCTTGTACTATGGTCAGAATAATCCAAATGCAAATTATATCAGCAGACAAGCCTGGTGTTTGGCTTAATGGTTAAGGTCGCTGGCTTAAGATCTGATGGTCTTGAGCTTGAGCCCCTGTTTTTCAGTTTAATTAGCATCAGATGGAGTTGACTCAGCCTGTCATCCTTCTGAGGTCGGAGAAATGAGTACCACTGTACTGGTAATAGGGGCACTGCATCAGCGGCACAGCCACGCCCCCAGAAAATAATGCAAACAGATGCGACAGAGTGCACAAGATAGTAAGCATATCAACAGATAAGACGACTCCACCATAAAACCAGTACTGGTACAAAAGAAAAAGGCTTGGATTATGAGCTTCGACCCATCAGAGAAATGCAACCTGCATAAAGGAAGGACGGCAGCAAAGGCCAACTCCACACATGGTGTGATCAAAATAACTTTCGGACATTTGGACAGGAAAACCTTTGTATTTCTCTATAAAGCACTAGTGAGACCTAAACTGGCAATTGGAGAAGGAAAGAGCCTGTTGGTAGATTGCAACAAATGCTACCAATATCGATGAGGTGTACTGGTTACTGCCTACTGCAAAAAGGAGTGGTGTGTTTAAACCATCTCCAGATGGGTGTTGGGTGCTTCAACGGATGCATACACTCCTGGAATCTGGCCGACACTGCAGCTCATGACTGCAATGACATACAGATTGCAGACCACTTGGTGGAAGAGTTCCCCATACACCACCTTGATGGAGGATGGGAGTCACTACACCTGCTCACTGCACAAGCCCAGGAGTGGCTGAGGACTGCCCATTTCACAAGCTAATTCGCTCAACTCAAACCAGTCCAGATGAAGAACAAGACCTAAACCGAAATACTCCTCAACAGCATGGAGCCCCCTTCTGAAGAAAGATGAGGAAGATTAGGAAAAGGTTCAAAGAAGAGCAACAAAACCTGTTGGTGAAGTTAAACAACCAAGGTTATCCAGAAAGACTGAAAGCCTTGAACATCCCATCCCAAAAGTGCAAAAGAAAACAAGCTGATATGCTGCACAGGTCTTCAAAATTCTGAGACAATTCAACAACATTCCAGAGCAGAATTTCATTAGCAAATCACCATGTAACCATACATGAGGACATCGAGTCAAACTCTTCAAGAGTAACTGCAAGAAAGACAAGTCTGAAGACGACGATGGTTCACGAGCGGTATTTGACGATGTAGATTGTTTCAGAAGTCAAGGATGAGACAATGTGATAATGTTTGACCAAGTTATAAAAATGATCAACATGATGTGGTATGAGTGACAGGTTATTAGCTGCAAAATGTCGAAAACCCGGTTTCGTTCAACAACTTTAAAAATTTGACCTTTGCATAACCTTTAAAGGTCCCAAAACAATGTTGTGGACATTAAAATAAGGAAACAGGATACGTGCTATTGCTTAATGGAGTTAGTTCGTCGAAGAAGGTTGAAAACCCGGTTCAATTCCCACAACTTTTAAAATTTGACCTTTTTGAACTTTAAAGGTCAAAGGTCAAGGATGATGACCTTTGGTGCAAAACTTCCTCTGGAACAATCCAGGAACAATATTACGCCATATAGGCTATATGGCATTTCACACTCCTCGGATTATCCATACTTTGATGAAATCAGCGTAAAAACAAACTTGAAGGGGGTGCCATGGGCAAGGTGTTTGAGATGGAGAAAAATGGTTTCAAGACTTTAAGTGGGAAATGACCTCAAGATTATGCATAAAAAATATTGTCATCCTAGCTCTCAAAGTTTGGGCGGTCGTCTGATTTTTATGTCAAAATCGCAATTTTCTAGGTTCGTGACCTTGTGACCTTGACCTTGGGACGGAAATGAAAAATCGAGCTCCGTGGGGCTATGCAGGTGCCATTGGGCTAACCAAATACCGAAACCCCTGCTAGATTCGACAAACCCCTCGGAGAAGATGCAAATTGAAATCGGCTACCCCCTAAAAATCAATTCGCAATTTTCTAAGTTCGTGACTTTGTGGCCTTGACATTGGGACGAAAATGAAAAATCGAGCTCTGTGGGGCGATGCAGGTGCCATTGGGCTAACCAAATACCGAAACCCCTGCCAGATTCGACAAACCCCTCGGAGAATAAATTTTTTTAAGTCAAAATCGCAATTTTCTAAGTTGTTGACCTTGTGACCTTGACCTTGGGACGAAAATGAAAAATCGAGCTCCGTGGGGCTATTCAGGTACCATTAGGCTAACCAAATACCGAAACCCCTGTCAGATTCGACAAAATCCCAAGGAGAAGATGCAAATTGAAATCGGCCACTCCCTAAAAACACGTTTTTTGGTCGTGGCTCCGCCCATAATGGGCGCACCACGCCCATTTTCAGGAAAGCACAACTAGATCATGATATAAACCTCCCACCAAAATTTTATCAGGATTGGATCAAAACCAACGGAGCTATGCTTGGGACAGACAGACAGACAGACAGACACAGACACAACAATAACGAATATCGTGGTCACTTATATTTTTCGTGAAAATATTTTTTCGTGAACCAATAAGGAACAACACCTTCAGCAAGAAACTTTGCAACAGTCTCCCAACTGAAGTGGGCGAGTGTACCACCATTAACACCATTAACCGGTTTAAATCCAACTTGTAAAGGTGCTGGAAGAACGACCCTCTGAAGTGACAGATTTATGCAAAGGAGAGAAAAAACAGTCTGAAGACTGATGCATCCTGGATCATCCTTACAAGGTCCTTATTTGATTGTTAGAATCACTACTTATCTCCTTGAGAGGTCAGGTGGCTTGGATATTGGGTTTTTGGACAAGGTGCTGTGTGAGTGATCCACAGATGACCAGAAATTCCTCTGGTATTATTCTGATGGATTCTTTGCATCCTGAACTATCTTGGTTCCTCTATCCAGAAAAGTTATTGGGATTTTAGACACTGAAGTGGTGGGTGTCATTGGTCTTTGTTTATTCACTCCAGAAAAGTATTGATACTTGCATGGATTGGGCAAAATATTGGCAGATGTAATTTAACCTGAGCAAGTGTAAGGTATTGGGGATGGGAAAGAACAATGAAAACAGAGATTACAGGATGCAAAGGGGTAATTTTGGAGTGTGTCACATAGGAGAAGGATCTGAGGGTGGAAATAGATATGGGAGGGAAGCAGGAAGCACAGTGCCAGGCAGCTATAGGTAAATAGGGCTTTAGGTTATATTCAGAGGGAGATCATTTATAAATCAAAAGAGGTAGTGTTAACATTGCACAGGAATTTAGTAAGGGCCACATCGAGAAAATTGTGTGCAGTTTTCAGCACCACAATTCAGGAAGCACATAGATGCCATAGAGAGGGTTCAGCGCAGGGCTACTGGATTGATTCAGGGCCGAGCAAGACTCAGCTATGAGGAATGGCTGAAGGAGACAGGGCTTTATTCACTAGAAAAGAGGCGGTTACGAGGAGATATGATAGAGATGTGTAAGATAATGAAATGTATAGATAAAATAAGTGCAGATGAATTATTCAGAGTAGACAGTGATAGTACCAGGGGCCATTAGTCAGGTGGCTTAGAGACAAATTTTCACTTTATGGGGACAGACCGGATAAAAGCACCAAATTTTTTCCACTTGTTCCTTGATGCATTAGTTATGATATTTTGGTAGGACCCATCTAATCAGAGCATGCTGAGGATATTTAATCAGCTAATTTGTCCGTCTGTCTGTCTGCCCATCAGATCAGGCATTTTTCTTGCGATTCAAATGGTTACTGCCCTGAAAGAACATAACTAAGAACATCTATCTTATAGTAAATTTGTATATTACCACAGGGTATGACTATTATAATCTCAGATAACCTTGACCTATATTTATGGCCAAAACTAGGTCAAATTGTGATAATTTATATATTTTATCACTATTCATTTATCGAATTTTGATGGTTATTTCTCGATAACCCATTTAACTATTGTTTATATATAGTATTAATGTTTGCGATAAAGTAATTATATTAGGTGCATATAACAGGATTATCAACACTGTAGAAGTCTGTCACATGGTGACCCTCAAGGTAAGAGGGGGAGGACTTCAGAGATCGGTGCTACAGTATTTTTGCTGGGAATTTCCTGTCAGAAAGTGTGTTTTCCTGATACTACTGTTACATAGGACTACAATGGGTTTTGCTGTGAAGATTTGGATGTTTGATCAGGTAATTGTAATACAATTTCCACTTAAAAGCCTTTGAACATTTTATAGAATATGATGTAGATACCACACAATATCCTTCACCACCATAACAGATGACAGGGAAGAGTTAGCTGGATTGCTGCTGTCTTTTACAATAGTAATCCCTGTTGACATCATCAGGCCATGTCCTACAATTATTACATCAGGGCACACAGAGAGAGAAACTTCCTACTTTATGTTGAGTCAATCAAGAATCTGATCTCATGGTTCTTTGCTCTTGATCACCAAAACTATGCCAGATGGATTCCAATTCACATTCGTGACATGGAGAGTCTACCACTGCCTATTCTGTTGGAATTTGAGAAGCAGGGTCACTGGGTTGTTCCTAGAACATTGAACCGTTTCTCAGCCATACCCATTGACCAGGCCCATGAACAGAATAATGACACAGTCAAGAGTTCAGGTGGTGCAGTTGAATTCACTGAAAACCCATCAGCTTTCAGGAAATGGATGATAGCTGGTCCTGAGCAAGCTCGGCTTCTCACAGAATTTGACATGACCTACTTCTACACAGAAGATGAGAACAACCTGCAGCACCACGAAGAGGGCCTGTCTGCACAGAAAACATTCAAACAACAAGTTTCAGCTCTAGTTGAGACAATCTGTGAGATGGACAATCCTTTCCTTAACAACTCTTCTGAACTGACCTCCTTGGACAGCCACAATGTCATGGATGACTCAGTAGTCAATACAGTTCGCACCATTGAAGCATTGGGAGTGAACCAGTACAAGAACTATCACATGTCAGTGATTACTGATCGCACACAGTCGATTCATGTTCCCATAAAGAAAAATTCCCTTGCCCTCTTCAGAAGTCCAAAATCAATGATCAAATCCAAACAAGCTGGGAAGATTGTGATGCTGAAGAATGATGTTTCACTCTTCTCCAGATTATATATTGTGATGCAGCACAGAGATTGTGATCTGAGCACATTCTTTAAACATGAAAATCATCCATACCCTCCCTCTCTGTCAGACAGTGGAAAACTACATCTCGGGAAAAAGTCTGATCTGCTGAAGAACTTGGATGAGAAAAGTCACATAGGGCCTCCTACTTCCTTTGATGTCAAAGCACTGGATGGTGCTGCTGTAGTGCACCTCCTTCCTATGAAAAATATCACCACATTTGATGAGTATGCAGACAATGTTTTCATTCCACACCTCATCAGTCAATTACATAATACCAAGAGAGTAGATGTGGTCTGGGATACCTACATTGCCAGCAGCCTCAAGGAGACAGCAAGGGAAAAAGAGAGGGAAAGGAGTTCGTAGAAAGGTGTCTGGTAAAACCAAAGTCCCAGGAAACTGGAAGGAATTTCTACGAGATTCAGCTAACAAGCAGGAACTCTTTGGATTTTTGTCGGAGAAAGTTGCATCACCATGCGTCAATTTTCCCGATGGCAAGTCAGTATTTATTACATCTGGACAGAATGTAGTGGCCAGAGGTGCTAATCATTACATGTTGCCATGCGACCACGAAGAGGCAGACACCAGACTGTTGATTCACATTCAGGATGCTCTGGAAACAGGATCTACCACGTGTTTGGTACGCACTGTGGACACTGATGTTTTCGTCATCCTAATCAGCAAATTTCATGACCTGGTCGCCATTTATCCAAGTGCAGACATCTGGATAGCATTTGGAACAGGCAAGGATTTTGTTCATCTTCATGTCAATTCCATTTGTCATAGGCTGGGCAAGGAGAGATCTGTAGCCTTGCCTGGATTCCACAGCTTCACACGTTGTGACACAACATCCGGTTTCTTTGGCAAGGGGAAAAAAGTGGCATTGGAGACCTGGAATTCACTTCCTGAAGTTACCCAAACATTCAGCTATATGGCACTGAAATCCATACAAGCATATGGATTTGGACTCTCAGCACTTCCAGATCCTTGAGCACTTCACTGTCCTTCTATATGACAAAACAAGCAGTTTGGAATCAGTCAATGAAGAAAGGAGGGTGTTATTCTGTCAGAGGAATAAGACAATGGAGAACATACCACCAACTGAGGATGCTCTCATACAGCACACAAAGTGTGCAGCTTACCAGACAGGCATCTGGGCAACTATCCTTTTGCCTCAGCAGAACACTCCTACTCCAGAGGGCTGGGGTTGGACTTGGGCGATGGAAAATCAGTCATGGTTTCCCATCTGGACCACCTTACCCATTTCCTCTAAGGCGTGTAATGAACTGGTGAAGTGTGGGTGCAAGAGCAAGAATGGTTGCAGTACCAGGTGTGCCTGCAAAAAGGTCCAGTGGAGATGTACTGAACTTTGCAGCTGTACATGTCAAAAGTAGGGAATATGCTATCAATATGTTTATTCCTGATCTACAAGAACAATAGGAGGTGTCATTTATATTATCATATGGGACATTGGTTGAGACCAGGCTCAGTGAACTAGATTTGTTGCCCTCCAGTGAACCACTGGAGACCCGGATATTATGTTTGTCACAATGGTCACTCCAATACTGCATACATGTATATCTAGATGTGGAGTACATTTGGTTGTTTGTGAGATTCAAAGTGGTAAAGAACATTACATGTATAATGGTATGTTATAAAGTAAATAAATATTTAAAAAAACATTTCATGTGATTTTACAAATGAGATTTAATATTTTTTCAGAAGATCAACTATTTTAAAGAAATTTATGTAAGAACACAGAATATCTTATCATTCTGTGTGCATATTTGGCAAAATATGGCATAATACACTAAAATGGTATATAATGGTGTCTTATAGCTTCGATCACATGAGTCCCACCAAAAAATGAAAGTTTATACATCAAGCTCGTAACACATAAAAATTGGTGCTTTTATCTGGTATGTCCCCATCAAGTTGCTAAATGTTTTTAAGGGAGCAATGAACCATCATGCAAACGGAATATATGCAAATTAGAAGATGAGAACTATGAGTTTATTGGTAGTATAGTAACATAGTATTTATAGTATTATATAATGACTAAGTAGTAACAGAATATAAGGATTGTGATTATGTCTTTTTATGTCATCTTATGTCTGTTTACAAGAGTACTGTTCATGTTTACTTACTGCATTGAATAATGTCTCAGAAATCAACAAATAACCACGAACTAGTGGATTCTGTCGTGTATGGGCGGAGCGTGTATTGTATGGGCGGAGCCCCGAGTCACGGTCGGTGGTGGTCACGTGGTTGTGGCTTCATATGTCACGACTGGCCCACTAGGGACTTGTAGCACCAGTAGCATCAGTAGCAGCATGTGCTGTCATTAGCAGTGTCCTGTAGGTCGTGTGCCTGTAGAGTGCATCGAGTACGTAATAAAGCGGGAGTTACGGGCATCGTACGCCCACCCTCTCGCTCGAGGCAATAAAGCGGAGTTGTGCTATCCTCCGGCTCATGTCTGCCTGCTCGCACCTCTGCCACGACACTACAGTTTGGCGACGAGGTTGTTTCGGATTGACGCGTGCAGAGTGCCTGGTTTTCCTCAGTATTGACTTTGAGTCGTTGCCGGAGCGATGGGATTGTAGGGCGCACGGAGCGCCGGGAAAATCAGCGCAGCTAGTGCAGTTCGAGTTCGATCACCTGGCGAGGAGCCCAGGGAAGCGCATCGCGAGTTTTGCGCGCCCGCGGCCGCACGCACAGTCTTCGGTGCGGGTCGAGTCCTGCAGCCAGGCATCTTGCTGTCGCCTGCGAATTCGCGTCGAGTGAACGGCAGGACAGCTCGAGGATGGTGGAAGTCGGGGCACAGTGCACGGATGAGTGCCCGTCTTCGTCGGAGACGACTTAAAATTGTTTTCAGAGCAGTTGGGGTGCTATTTCCACGCGAATGATGTTGACGACGAGAGCAAGCGCAAATCGATCTTGCTCGCCTCGCTATCAACAGAACATTATCGACTGCTGAGTGATTTGGTGGTGCCGGACAAGCCCAGCGACGACGAGCTGTCGTTTCAGGATGTGGTGGAGAAGATGAAAGCCCACATGGCGCCGGAGAAGTCATTGCAGCTGGCTCGATACCAGTTCGATCACCTCGCGAAGGGTGTGGAGGAGCGCGTCGCAGATTTCGTGGCGCGAGTGAAGCATTCGGCCGTGGCCTGCAAGTTCACGGCAGAGGAGCGTCCAGCTGTTAAGGTCTTGGATAGCGAGGTGCGGACGACCCCAGCGACCTGCATCGTGGCCTACAGCCTGGGCATAGCGATCCCGGCGGCCCGGAGCAGGAAATGCAGCCGATGTTGAGCCTGTTTTCAATTGGTCCGAAGGTAACAAGACCAATGACAGTGGAGGTCGAGGTGAACGGGGCACCGATCGCGTTTCAAGTTGATACCGGGGCCGCGGTGTCGATCATGGGCGAACAGACCGCTCGTGAACTCCACGGTATTCACCTGGTCAAGACGACCTTTTCGCTGTAGACGTACACCGGCGAAGCGATTACACCACTTGCTGTGACAGATGTCTCGGTGGTCTACCAAAGTCAAAGCGCCCTACTCTCATTGTTTGTGGTACAAGGGGAGGGGCCCGCCCTTTTGGGCCGGGACTGGCTGGCTTGCCTCAGGCTAGACTGGACGGCGCCAGCCAGTGGCCTTGGATGTCCCGTGCCGAGCCGATTAGAGTATCGGTGGGAGGAGGTTCCTGTTTCGGAGTTCGTACCTCCAGGTGCACCTGCGTCTCCTTCGGGCCCCGTACCTCCGTTTGGGCCCGGGCCTCCCTCTAGACCCGAGGGTGAGGTCCCGGCGGCAGGAGCCGCGACGATGCAACATGGGTTTCCGTTCATTGCTTCCTGCAACTACGATATACGGTTCCGGAGCAACGGGGAGCATGCCAGCTGCGACGGGCTCTCATGCTTGCGTTGCGCTCATGATACAGTGCACGCCCGTGTCGTTCAGGCGATTTCAATGGGGGATTGGAGCGAGCCGGTCGCATTCAAGAAGTTCGCGGAACGCGACCAGCGACGGTGTCCTCTTCGACATTCAGATGGGGACCTGCACGCAAGTCGCCTCAACGTCGTGACAACCAAGAGGCATGCACGCAGCGTGGTTCATGATTTGTTAATTGTTGTGTGTTTGATTCTTGCGGCACGAGTGATTCAGCTTGGCGTTATAAACGCAAATGCCGACAGTCCACGTGTGAGCAAAATGTGTTTGATTGGGATCAATGCTTTCTTTGATGTGAAGAACTTGCGGACGATCGTTGCGAATAAAGAGATCTTCCAGATCTCGGGCTTCGATGACAGTCCGCAGTTCGCTGCACTCTCATGTGTTAGAATTATACTGTGGGAACACGCTGTACGTAAAGAGAAGTTTGCCTCTGCGCAGACGATGTTTTTGCTGTTGTATGACCCTGATATGTATTCAGTCAATGCTGTTCTTCTGTGTGGACGTGCGTTGAGGTCTCGGCTGGAGTTGCTGCGGCCAAAGGGGTCGGTGGCAGGGGCGGTGTTGCGCCCGGGGCTGATGCGTTGGTTTTGTGTAGGATGGCTGGTAATAGAGCCGGCTAATTGCCTGGTTCGAGTCGATGGCGGGGAGCCGGTTTGCTGTTCAGCGTCACCCCTCCCGTTACTCTCGCGGGGGCCAGGTGTTATCTTTCCAAAGCCGCTCTCCCCGCTGCTCCCGCCAGCGGCGGTGCCCTCATGTCTGGCGGACTCAGCGTGTTTACCTGTTTCTGTCCGTGGGGGGACGAGCAAGCTTGTCGGCCAGGGGCGCAGGAGGTTCATCTAAGCGTGTCACCTCGACCTCGCCGGAAGGCGTGTAAGCATGGGCCGCCTGGGGGCGCTTCTACAGTCCACTGCATTTGGGATTCAACTCGCTCGCACCAACACAGTATATGTTGTGATGGGGATAGAAGGATGAATTATGTGCCAGATTAAAACAACGGCATTAGTGTTACAGGTTGTGCAGATGAAGCACGTTTTTCTTTTGATCCATCTCGTCTGGGTGATTCTCAGCCCAACCATCACCCCAGGGTTAGATCAGGTGATGTGGTACTTGGGAGATTTTACATGATTGGTGTCATTTTGTTCCTCTTTGCTTGTTTGTGTCATATTGTCATGGTGTTTTTTCTTTTTCACCAGTTGCTTTTTTTTGTATCATGGTGCCAGTGCATTTGCTAAATGCCATTTTGGCACTAGTTGCTTTCTGTGTTGTAGTGCCAATGATTTTTGATCACTGTCATTTTATAATCATACTTTTAGGGGGGAGGAGTGTCGTGCATGGGCGGAGCGTGTATTGTATGGGCAGAGCCCCGAGTCACGGTTGGTGGTGGTCACGTGGTTGTGGATTCATATGTCACGACTCGCCCACTAGGGACTTGTAGCACCAGTAGCATCAGTAGCAGCATGTGCTGTCATTAGCAGTGTCCTGTAGGTCGTGTGCCTGTAGAGTGCATCGAGTACGTAATAAAGCGGGAGTTACGGGCATCGTACGCCCACCCTCTCGCTCGAGGCAATAAAGCGGAGTTGTGCTATCCTCTGGCTCGTGTCTGCCTTCTCGCACCTCTGCCACGACACTACATATTCTTTTTCATGTAAACACATACTTTCAATAAATAACTCATTTATTGATATTATTAATGGTATAATTTCATTCCTTGTCCCAGAAAATGTGTGTTTAGATACCAAGATTGCTATCCTAAGTGGCATAGAAGCTGAGATAATGGCACATAGGTTTTTACATGGTGGCCATCTTGGAATCCAAGATGGTCGCCATCCTCTATCTTGAGGACGTGGGTCCGACCAAAAATTTAAATCTAAGGCAATGGATAGCACATGGAAAAAGTTTGGTGCTTTTATCCGGCATGTCCCCAAAATTTTGTTCAGCCACCTGACTACATAGCCTGAGAGTAAAGAAGAGGATCACTCAATGGTGAAGAATCACTTTTAAAAAATTAAGAAATTCTCATCTCCAGATCCGGATCTTCAACAAAATCTAATCACTTCTTTCGTGTTACAGGCCCAACTTGTCCACCAATTTTCGTCCGAGTCCGTCCATAACTTTTTGAGATATCCTGCTCACCGACAGACAGGCAAACAGACGGCTGAAAACATAACCTCCTTAGGTAACAGGTAATAAACTTATCAATCTAGTACATGATTGACCTTAGGCATACTTTCCAAATCATTTTGGTCCTTTTTAGTTTTTGTTTTTTTATGAATAACATGCATACAAATCACAAAATAAACAACAAATTTTTGTGAGTTTTCATCTGTTTTAAACTCAAAACCTTGTCAATCAGATCTCCAATCACCAGAAATGAGTTAAGCATCTGGTGTATGCTCAACTTGAAGGTTTATTAATACAATAAAATTTCCTCAATTTAATTTGGTTTCCCTTGAACAGTTGAAAGTGTAAATGGGTTTTTACGTTGCCGAAGGCAATGTTTACCATTCAATATGTCTGGAATAACAGTGTAAAGTGTAAACCTTTGCTCTTAAGTTGGCTGGTGAGACGTGATAAACCTCATCGTTATCACAGGTGAGACACTGGTATACCATACACGTAACAAAACATTGTTAAAAAATAAGGACAGATATCAAGGGATATACCCTCGAGACTGGAGGTGAAAGTTTTGGATATTAATTATGCGAAAGGGGGCATCTGATGTCGACTGAAACACTACTACCAGCATGAGCATTGGGTTTGTCAACTGGTCAAAAAATAACCAGGGAGGTAGTACAGTGAATTTGTGACATCCTATGAAAAAAATGTTTCTCTTTGACACATTTCATCTGGAGATGAAGCAGAAACCTATATAGAGAGATCCATAAGATTGTGGCATAAGCTTACTGTTTGCTGTAAGTACACCAAACGGAAAGGGTTAAGTGTTAGATATCTTCACACACATATTATGGTGGTAAAATGGGTAGTAGGGTGAGGGAGAGGGTGGGGTTGTGGAAGTAAGCCATGGGGTGCGATATCGGGTCACAGGGGTAGAGGTGCACATTGCGGAGTGTGGGCAAGGGCAGTGGCAATGCGGGCAAGGGCACAAGAGACAGGAAAGTGTTGGTGGGGTTTGTAGTGAATGGAATGAACCATCCATTGTGCATTTATGGCATAATGGTTTCCATTCCAGAATACCGAGATTGGAAATGCAGTTGGGGCGGAAAGTAGGGTTAGTGAATGCTTTCATAAAAGCTCCACTGTGCCTGCATGGTCATTCAATATGAATGGACCTCCTTACTTACGAAGGAGTCACAAATAGGTCTATTTATATTGATCGACCAGGTCAATTCATATTGATTCAGTGTGTTTGCCATAAACCTGTAACTCTGCATCATTATTCCTCTTCATGTCTCTATAAAACAATCATTATGTGGTGTAACATCAATTGTTTAAGATTGTAATTATTGTGTGCAGGTACTGCTCTTTACACTTTCCATTTGGTGGAATGTTTTGATAACAATCTTTATATACAACTGAGCGAAATTGGCACAGCAAACCTTGAACAAAACTAGTGTTCAGATTTTCACTTATACTGCAATATAGAAGATGTGACTAAACTAATGACAACAATAAGCAGACCATTCGTTTATTCATTCATATGCAGCACAAGGCTGTGGGGGAGCATCATTGGCTGAGGTCACAGCTGTGCTACTGATGCAATGCCCTCTGTTGGTTAGGGCAGGAATTTGGAATTTGTTCCATGGTGCCAGCAATAGCTCGCCTACTCTTCACTAAGGACACCATGGGATCTTTAACATCCACCAACAAATGCTGGCAGACAGGACACAGGATTCAAACCCAGCAGAGTTAGCTCGGACGCAAGTGTGCATACCTCTAGACCATCCTTTCAGTCCAGACCATTAGTTATCAAATGAAAGAACAAAAACTGCATTAAAGTCTTCAGAAGGAACCCAAATAAGCAAATAGCAAGGATAGCGTCATCAGGAGTAACCTGAACAGGATTCAGGTTTCAGTTGCCACTCCTCTACCCTCAAACCCATCCAGGTGCTCAGCCCTTATCCACCAACAATTAAATAATTCAATTCATAACCATTTTGATCAGTCAATAATTTCCAGATGATTGTCAACTTTATCTTCCCTGACTCAGGTCTACATTCAACATGAAATAATGAAATAAGATTCTCAGCTCTGTGTCTATCACAAGATCATCTGCTTGAAATGAAATTCTTTCATATAGGCAAGTGAACTGCACTCCAGAACCGCACTCAATGAAACAATATCCTCATGAGTAGAATAACCACAAATATTCAACACCGATCAAACATAACATCACAATGGGTATGTATGTTACGATCTAAAAATGAATGAAAGTTATAAGCAGTACTCACCCGATTCGTCGTGCGAAGTGACTACACTCATCACAGGCTTTGTAGCACAACACGACAACACTCATCAGAGACTTTGCAGCACAACAGGACAACACAAATCACAAGCTTTATTGCACAACATGACAAAACAAATCACAGGCGTTGCAGCAGAACGTGACTCCCGACGGTGACAAAAACGACGTCCCCCGACCTCACAGGATCACGAGGCATCAATAATACAACTCAAAAGTAAAAATTCCAAATGCACAATATGAAATTTAGTGTAAACGTAATCAGATCTCATGCTCTAAATGGTGTTTTGATTTAAATATAGTGTGGTTTGGACGTGTATCACAGCGAAGCTGCAGATAAATCTATACTCATCAAAAATATTTCATGGATATGTGACACTCACCCCACTGCAGTATATTTTTAATTCATAAGGTGTGTTCCTGCTGTCAACATCATTCGTACTAAAATACACAATTCTGTCTGTCTGTCTGACTGACTGCAATACCTCTTCTTCTTTCGGCTGCTCCCGTTAGGGGTCGCCACAGCGGATCATCGGTATGATCCGCATAGTGATTTGGCACATGTTTTACGCCGGATGCCCTTCCTGACGCAACCCTGGTCGCCTCTTACGACACAGGGACATGGTACACCTATTTTAACCGGGGTATACACCGGCCCAGTCCACTGGTACTCATTTCGCCGACCTTGGAAGGATGACAGGCTGAGTCAACCCCCTGGTGTATTAATTCAGTGGCCCAACGGGGCTTGAACTCAGGACCTTTTGGATCCCAAGCCGCTGCCCTAACCACTGCGCCAACACCAGGCTGTAGACTGACTGCAATACATTCGGTCGTTATTTATCCAATCTCAACCAAACTTGACAGGATGACAAAGGGTCACACGATGGAGGTTGTAACAATTTCATTTGCCCCCCTCCCCAAAGGGATTTTCATCCTTTGAGCGAAATCCGTGTTAAGGTGTGTTGATAGCTTATTGCGATATTTTTCCAAGGCCGCTTCTATTACCAAAAGTAACGACAGCAATCATGATCAGAGTATAATATTAATCTTATAAAATAATATTAATATTAATAATATTAATCCCCCCCCTACCCAAGGGGTTTTTCCTCCTTGTTCAAATGCCGTGTTAACGTGTAAAACTAGCTTATCGTGGCATTTTGTGGGAGACCCCTACTGGAAGTAAATATATATATATATATATATATATATATATATATATATATATATATATATATATATATATATATATATTATAAGATGCTGCACCTGGACCCACTGTCGAGCCCATCCCCACTGAAGTCCCAGATATCTGCAAAACCATCTTGTTTCTTTAGAATGAGTCGTAAATTATGTGTTTCCCTCAGGAACTCCAAGATCCCATGTATGAACTTCACTACTTTAATGTGTTAACAATGTCTTTTCAGGAATGATATGTTTCCAGTTTTCTTTGAGTAGCAGGGAGAGTAGCGTCTCCCCATACAGTACGCCCCGATAGAAAGGAGAGCGAACTGCACCTAACAACAGACCCACACCACGTGCGTGAGTAGTGCTATGCAAGACAGGATCTTTGTCTCGTAAAACCCCTTCTGAGTCCTGTGTTTCCCCTGAATGAATGCATCAATGTGTAATTGTTCAGGTTGTTGTGGTTTTGGGGCACACCGTTTGTGTTTTATGCAGAGCAGCCATGTTCTATGAATGGTGTTAGCGTAATGGTTAGGGTGGTGGGCTTGGGATCCTAGGATCCTGAGTTCAAATCTCACTCAGCTGTTGAATTAATACCAGTGGGGTTGACTCTGCCTGTCATCCTTCTGAGGTCAGCAAAATGAGTACCAGCTTGCTGGTATCCTGTGTCCGAGTGGTGACCCGTCCAGAATTGTGCCCAAGAGCCAAGGAGACTGCTTAGGCAACACCAATGCTCTGCACAGAGTATGGTCCCAATGGATGGATGGCCGTGTTCTCCCTTCCCCCACCCCCTTTTTATCTGTAAATAAACCCTGTTTGATGAAAAACTTGTGTGGTCTTCAGAAGCAGGATCCATAGTGCTCATGAGATTGGCTTATTAAGCTGTTAAACGGGAAAATTGGGTTCATGCTGAGGAGCCTCAAACGTGGTCACTGACAGGCTTGACTCGGCCATCTTGTTGGTAATTCCGCCGTGGTCATTGCGTTCAAAGATACAGATTTGCAACGGCAGACGCAGTGGTCTTCTCGTTCCTACCTGCCAGGTGTCATGTCGGTCATTGAAGACCACTAACTTTTTTAATGGAAGCCTAATTTTTAACCCCTTCAGCACCTTCATCATTATCACAAAATGCAAATATTCCTTTCAATGAAACTACTGTGATAGAGCTCATGGATTTCTTTGTGTATATCATCGTAATACATTCCCTTCCTTCGCACATATCCCGGTTCTGTGTTAGTTCCTATTTACATTCGGGAATTAAACCTTCAATGTCTCCCTTAGATATTATATCACTAAAATAATCAAGGGTTGATTTTATCACTTCAGATGTCGTGGACACATTACCGCCCCTTTCAACTTCACCAGTTCCAATGTATCGTTTAAGCAGGCACTGTCAAACATTTTCCAGCATAAATAATTTAAAAGTGTGCCATTTGTGTTGTTCAAACTTATTTAATCTACAATGGCACAGCAAGAACCTATCACTCGATTGAAAGTAGGTTAAAGATTTTCATTCAATACTAGATGACCCGTGAACCCGTTGGGTTCCCGTTGTGACAGCGATTGATAAAAAAATCATTTCAAATCATAAAATAAAAATAAAAAAGATAGCTCCAGCGAACTATACCGCTGAGGTTGTTTGCATTGATCAAATTCTCCCGAAGAGTACTTGACTGAATCGGGGAATTGATTTTTTAAATATTTTTTTCATTGCCCGATTTGAACAAAACTTGATACTGCACACCGCAGGAGAATGGTGAGTAAGGTGGCCCTAAAATTTTTGCGCGATCGTGTACCGTTTTGGCTGTATTTCGGGAACATACATACAAGATGAGAGTTTTAGTAATATACTAGCTGACCCATGAACCCGTTGGGTTCCCGTTGTAACAGCGGTTGATAAAAAAATTCATTTAAAAAAAAAAGATAGCTCCAGCGAACTATACCGCTGAGGTTGTTTGCATTGATCAAATTCTCCCGAAGAGAACTTGACTGAATCAGGAATTGATTTTTTAATAATTTTCTTCATTGCCCGATTTCAACGAAACTTGATATTGCACGTCAATGTGAAAAAAAAACAGAGAAAGGAAAGTCGAAGAAATTATTAAGTGCGTAATCTTCTAAACACAATTCTATTTATTAATGAACACGCAAGTATTGGATCAAAATGGCGATGTTTATTTTATGCTTAAAAATAAATCGTTCCTTGTCTATACTAAATGTTTGCGATTTTTAAATGAATCGTTTCAAGAAAAAAAAAAAGAGATCTCCATCGAACTGTACCGCTGAGGTTGTTTGCATTGATCAAATACTCCCGAAGAGTACTTCACTGAATCGGGAATTGATTTTTTAATAAATTTTTTCATTGCCCGATTTGTACGAAACTTGATACTGCACACCGCAGGCGAATGGTGAGTTAGATGGCCCAAAAATTTTTGCACTGTCGTGTACCCATGTTGCACCCACGCCACAGTTTTGGCTGTATTTTGGGAACATACATACAAGATGAGAGTTTTAGTAATATATGGATAGATAGATCGATCGAAATAGAAGATAGATGTCCCAGTTGATTCAAGTGATGATGTTTCCTCTGAAATAATTCTCTTTTTTGATGGAGTTTGAAATGATGATGTAATGATCTAATATGAGAAATTCAATCAATCACCCCCATTTCACTTGTATTTATTTAGTACGAGCAGGGATAACCCAGCGTTGCCAGGCAACATTGGATCCCTCTTCCCACCCCACCCCTTCCCCTGCCTCCTCCCACCCCACCCTCTGAGGGACGAATTCATCGATATGACTGAAATAATGATGCTGCAGATTATTCATCCTCATCGCAATGTCATGAATCTGGGGTGTGTTCAGTTACCAAGTTTCTTGCAGATCGCTTGCCAAGTGGCTCAAGCACTCAAGCAAGCACTCCATTTGAAACCATTGATAAGGAGGGGCTGAATTGCTTTGTAACTGGACACACCACTGGACGTCTCACCATACAGTTATGTACAAAACACCGACACAAGGACAGTTTATAAATTAAAGATGTCATCCATGAATCATGATTATTTTTGTTGTCATGACAACGTACCTTGTTTAGTTTTAAAATGTACGTAAACTCAGAGGTGATGTTGCGTGTTCCAAAGTGGACGTGCACATTTCATTCAACTTTAAAATGTGCGTGTACATCACTTCCTGAGAGTGTACGTATGTACGTAATAAATATCTCTTGGGAATTTCCCTGGCAGCCTCCAGACGAATTAATTACGGACGCACGTATTTCACGACCAGGCCGATTTTAATGTTAATTTACTTCACACAATACAGTTTGTGAATTGCATGTCCTTCAGCTTATTTATAAGCCTTGAAAAGTCGCGCGAAAACCAAAAGTTATTTTTTAATGAAATATCACTTTTGTTTTCTCTGCAATTAACGTACCTTCATTGGGCGGTGTATAATTAGACCCATGCTACGATCGCTGCGGACAAACCTCGTTAGACTTGAAATCAAAATGTACCTTTGTTTCCTCAAAGCGGTACCTCATTTAATTATAGAGGATGAGTTGTTCAGTCTTCATGTGTACATCAGAGGCCGATAAACAATGTGAGCTTTGTGGAGCGAAAAAGATGGCGGCGATTTCTGGACGACTTGAGGGAAAGAAGTGGCCTGGCTCATGGGCGGTGCTCGTGACACTGGGGAGATAAGGGGAGGCGGGGCCTGTAGAATGGGCGACGCTTGTGACGCTGGGGAGATAAGGGGAGGCGTGGCCTGTAGAATGGGTGACGCTTGTGACGCTGGGGAGAGAGGGGAGGCGGGGCCTGTAGAATGGGTGACGCTGGGGAGAGAGGGGAGGCGGGGCCTGTAGAATGGGCGACACTTGTGACGCTGGGGAGATAAGGGGAGGCGGGGCCTGTAGAATGGGCGACGCTTGTGACGCTGGGGAGAGAGGGGGAGGCGGGGCCTGTAGAATGGGTGACGCTGGGGAGAGAGGGGAGGCGGGGCCTGTAGAATGGGCGACGCTTGTGACGCTGGGGAGATAAGGGGAGGCGTGGCCTGTAGAATGGGTGACGCTTGTGACGCTGGGGAGAGAGGGGAGGCGGGGCCTGTAGAATGGGTGACGCTGGGGAGAGAGGGGAGGCGGGGCCTGTAGAATGGGCGACGCTTGTGACGCTGGGGAGATAAGGGGAGGCGTGGCCTGTAGAATGGGTGACGCTTGTGACGCTGGGGAGAGAGGGGAGGCGGGGCCTGTAGAATGGGCGACGCTTGTGACGCTGGGGAGATAAGGGGAGGCGGGGCCTGTAGAATGGGCGACGCTTGTGACGCTGGGGAGAGAGGGGGAGGCGGGGCCTGTAGAATGGGTGACGCTGGGGAGAGAGGGGAGGCGGGGCCTGTAGAATGGGCGACGCTTGTGACGCTGGGGAGATAAGGGGAGGCGTGGCCTGTAGAATGGGTGACGCTTGTGACGCTGGGGAGAGAGGGGAGGCGGGGCCTGTAGAATGGGCGACGCTTGTGACGCTGGGGAGATAAGGGGAGGCGTGACCTGTAGAATGGGTGACGCTTGTGACGCTGGGGAGAGAGGGGAGGCGGGGCCTGTAGAATGGGCGACGCTTTTGACCCACCCACTCACAGACATGAACTCAGCTTTATCTATCTAATATGGAATAGGCAAAGCCTAGAAGCGAATGTAGAATTCTTCTTACATTCGCTTCTTAAATGTTTCAAATTAAACTGACTTTTTGCTATGAAAAAATAAATATTACCTCAACATTACCTTCACAACAACAACTACACCGCATAGAACAGGATCTCATCTGCAAAAATAAATATTACCTTAACATTACCTTCACAACAACAACTACACCGCATAGAACAGGATCTCATCTGCAAAAATAAATATTGCCTCAACATTACCTTCACAACAACAACTACACCGCATAGAACAGGATCTCATCTGCAAAAATAAATATTACCTCAACATTACCTTCACAACAACAACTACACCGCATAGAACAGGATCTCATTTGCAAAAATAAATATTACCTTAACATTACCTTCACAACAACAACTGCACAGCCTAGAACAGGATCTCATTGTAGTGTCCGAGGTGCAGTGAGACACGGGACGTGAGAGTGTAGTAGTAACTCTGCTTTATTGCATGCTCGGATGTACACTACCCAGAGCCTCTAGCGGGCGTGTAAAGACATATGAACCCCTAACCATGTGACTAGTATCATAAGCACTCCAGACCCCTACAGCACTCCACGCTCCTCCCTCCTAAAATTATAATTATAAAATGACAATTACAATTATAAAATGACAAATATAAACGACAAAATGACACCAATCAAAAATCATTGACACTATGACACCAAATGACACAAAGATCAACTAGTGGCAACATGACATTAATCATGCCAAATCCTCCAAGTACTGCGGTCGTCTCCTGATCCGCCCTGGGTGGCCAGCGCTGCCAGACGGCCCACGCTCAGACGCCTCCTGGCTAGGTCAAGGTGACACCCTCGACGGACTTGCCCCCACAACTGCCACATCAAGTGCCCCCACCTCGGCCGACAAGCTGGCCCATCTCCCTCGGGTAGGACTGAATCAGGTAAACACCCCGAGTCCGCTAGCCCCGTGGGCGCCAGCACGTCTGGCCTTGGCGATACAACGTCTGGCCACGGCGACATCAGCAGCGGGGGCTCCATGTCACCCAGTACCGGGGGGTGACACGGAACAGCGATCATGCATTTGTTTCACACGCTGCTGTCCCACACCAAAACCGTGCACCAGCGCCGGGCGCAACACCGCCCCCAACCACCGGCCCTCCAGGTAGCAGCAAATCCAGCCTCGCCCGCAATGCCCGTCCACATGGACGAATGGCAGGAGCATCAGTGGCTGAACGCATTACATTTCCACATGGTAACAAAAACACATTAAGCACCGTCTGCGCAGATGCAAACTTCCCTTTACGCGAAACACGTTCCAACAGTTTAACCAATGATTCCGCCTGCCCGTACGTGGCACGAGACGGTGCGGACTGCAGATGTCGAATACCGTTTCGATGCACAAAACCATTAAACACATCTGCGAGGAACTGCGGATCGTTATCAGAAACCAGAATCTCGGGTATTCCTTTATTCACAAAGACCGTCCACAGCTCCTCTGCTGCCATGCCCACCGATGTACACAGCATAACCACAACCGTCGGCCATTTAGAGAACGCATCGATCACAATCAACAACATTCTGCCTTTAACAGGACCAGCAGAATCCACATGGACCCCCTGCTCGGCCCTGCCCGCGAATGGCCACAGTCCTGATGCATCCACGGTGACCGTCCCCTGCGAGGCTGCGAGAATAAAACACAAAACGGCAATGAAATAACAAAACAGGCTGCGCGCACGAATCTCGGGGTAAACGATGCCGAGGTGACTTGCAAGCAGCTTCTCGTCTGAACGTCGAGGAGGACAACGTCGCCTGAACTTCAGGGGAATCACGTTCTCATTCCACACATTGAAGGCAGCTCGCTCCAATCCCCCGTTGAAATCGCCTGACCGACACGGGCGAGAACTGGATCATGAGCAGATTCCACCGCGACCTGCTTGGCGGTGACTGCCCCGCCCTGGACCTGGCTCAGTGCAAACACATCAACCCGGTCGGCTGATTCAGATGAAGCTGGACCCTCCACGCAAGGCAAG
Source organism: Eptatretus burgeri (assembly GCF_056783735.1). Taxonomy (NCBI): domain Eukaryota; kingdom Metazoa; phylum Chordata; class Myxini; order Myxiniformes; family Myxinidae; genus Eptatretus; species Eptatretus burgeri. Next base: position 48,463,581 of record NC_140975.1, on the reverse strand, counting down.
CGCAAGAGACCGTCGCAGTCGGAATGCTTCCCGTAGCCCTCCGCGCAAGGCAAGCGCGAGAGACCGTCGCAGTTGGCATGCTTCCCGTTGCTCCGGAACTGTATATCGTAGTTGTCGGAAGCAAGGAACAGACACCAACTCTGTATCCGCACGCCCCTGCCACTGGCCCCTCGCACTTGGGCTTCAAGGAAGGCACCACTCCCTCCTTCCTCAAAAGCTTTGCCTGCATGTCCTCAAGTTGTCCAAGCTCGTTGCAAAACAAATCTTGATGCTTTGGAAGAATCTCCTCCAACTGATTCTCCAATCGGCTCGGCCCGGGTTGTCCAAGGTGAATGGCTGGCACCGTCCAGTCTAACCTGATGCGAGTCAGCCAGTCTCGGCCCAGGAGGGAGGGCCCCTCCCCCTTCACCACGAACAATGTGAGCGCAGCGTACTGGCCTTGGTAAACCACAGATACGTCTGTCCTCCCAAACGGCGTTATCTGTTCGCCGGTGTACGTGAACAGCGTGAGGTTTGACCCGATAAGCTGTAGGTCGTTGAGTCTACGTGCGGTCTGTTCGCCCATGATCGATACAGCCACCCCAGTATCAATCTGAAACATGATCAGCGTCTTGTTCACCTCGATTTCCACTGTCATCGGTCTTGTCACCGCCGGACCAATTGAAAACAGGCTCATCACCGGTTGCAGGTCTTGCTCCGGGTCGTAAAAGCGTACGTCATGTACAAAACCTCGTACAGGTTGCAGGTCTTGCCCCGGGCCATCGGAACCGTCCCGCACCGCGCGGACCTCCGGATCACCTGTCATGCTCTGGCCGGCGATGGCTCGGACATCCCTGAGAGTCCGTTCAACAGCCAACGCCATTTCGATTGCTGAGTTGAACGTAATGTCCTCGTACTTCAGCCGTAGTATCGCCGAAACCATGTCCAAGTCTTGCAATCCAGAAATAAAATTATCTCTGAGCCTGGCCTGCCGTTCACTCGACGTGAATTTGCAGGCGACGGCGAGATGTTTCACCCGCGCGACGAAAACCGCGATGCGCTCCCCCGGGCCCCTTGCCAGGTGATCGAACTCGTACCGTGCCCGCTGTGATGATTTTCCCGGCGCCATGTGCGCCTGGCATTCCAATTGCTCCGGAAACAACTCAAAGTCATCGCCGATGAAAACATGCATGTTGCTATGAGCGGTGATCCGATCCCATCCTCATCACCAACTGTAGTGTCCGAGGTGCAGTGAGACACGGGACGTGAGAGTGTAGTAGTAACTCAGCTTTATTGCTTGCTTGGATGTAGACTACCCAGAGCCTCGAGCGGGCGAGTCAAGATATATGAACCCCTAACCACGTGACTATTATCATAAGCACTCCATACCCCTACAGCACTCCATGCCCATACACCACACTCATCTGCAAACATAAATATTACCTCAACATTACCTTCACAACAACAACTACACCGCCTAGAACAGGATCTCATCTGAAAAAAAAAATCCTCAACATTACCTTCACAACGACAACTACACCGCCTAGAACAGGATCCCATCTAAAAAAAATATATTACCTCAACATTATACCTCTACATTACCTTCACAACAACAACTACACCGCCTAGAACAGGATCTCATCTGAAAAAAAAAATTCCTCAACATTACCTTCACAATGACAACTACACTGCCTAGAACAGGATCTCATCTAAAAAAATAAATACTAGAAGTGAACGTAGTATTCTTCTTACATTCGCTTCTGACTTTACCTACAACTTGTTCACAACTGTATACGCAATTTCCGGTTACTTCCGAATTAGCGATCAAATAACGTAAATCACGATAAAAAAAATTATTTTTTGATGATGCGGGAGATATCTTTATTAAAATCAGTGGAGGAAATATACACCATGTCTGATATTATTTGGGTCTTTCATGTCTCCGGCGATGCATTTATCTCCCGGCATGCATCACTCCCCATGACAAAAACCGGAAACAAAAAAAAACCAGAAGCAAAAAAAAAAACGGAAGCAAAATGGTCACAGCCAATGACACAGATTCACAATTGCCAGGGTATTGTGTTGTTTTTGTTGTTTCCTATTCTCTCAAGTGCACGCGTTAAGTAATATTCATGAGATAGAAATAAAACCCAATCGTGTTTATACACCGCACAGCGTTTAAAAATAACCAGAAGCAAAAGGTCATAGCTAACGACACGGATTTTAAATAGCCAGGTGTATTGTGTTGTTGTTGTTGTTTCCTATTCTCTCATGTGCACTCGTTAAGTATGAAGCTCACTGCGTTCCCTATAATTCCAGCAGTGTGTGTGTGTGCGTGTGTGTGTGTGTGTGTGTGTGTGTGTGTGTGTGTGTGTGTGTGTGTGTGTGTGTGTGCGTGTGCGCGTGCGCGTGCGCGTGCGCGTGCGCGTGCGCGTGCGCGTGCGCGTGCGCGTGTGCGTGTGTGTGTGTGTCCGCTGTTTCTCGACAACCACTGGTCCAATCTAAGTTAAACTTGCCAACTACATTGCTGGGGCCCTGTGGATGTGCCTTTTCAAGGTTTGATATTAATCGGACAAGAGCTTCCCAAGTTATGGCCATTTATTTACCAGCCAATGACAGGACACATTGCTGCGGCCATTTATTTACTAACCAATGAAAGGACACGTTGCTGCGTAGGCGTGGCCGATGGGGGAAGAGAACCTCAGCCGCGTTCGCCATTACGGGGTTTTTTTCTCTTCTATTTGTGATTTTCCTTGCGAAAAGGCAAAATACGTTGGCGCTAATTGAATAATTGGCCATTAAAACAAATAATTTATCAAAACGTTGGCAGATCCAGCAGCCTCTGCATTCTTGCCCTGGACGAGGAAACAAAGAAGAAGCACTGTTTCCTCAGCAATGTTGTTTATGAAGAGGTGCTAACGAGATAAAGGTGTGTACATGGAGACAATTTTTATTATTATTACTTACGAAATCTAAAACTTTCGTAAATATATTGATGACTTCCGTCATCTGTTTGTGTGTTTGTTTGTTTGTGTGTTTGTTTGTTTGTGTGTGTGTGTTTGTTACTTACAAAATCTAAAGATTTCGTAAGTATATTGATGACTTCCGTCCTCTGTTTGTGTGTTTGTTAACCTCCGCCATCGAAGATGGATTGAGGTTACTGTTTTCACCCCTGTCTGTTTGTTTGTTTGTGAACAGTATTACAGAAAAACTCCTGGATGGATAAGGTATGGTCCAAGGTTCATGCCAATAGATTTTGGACTTGGTCCAAAAAAAACAACTGAGAAAAATTTGCAACTTTTTTTCAAAAAAAATTCGATTTTATTTGAAAAATATTTTAATTTTTTTTTTTTTTGCATTTCTGCATGTTTTAAGTGATTTCCAATCCCTCAAAAAAATTTGTTAGAGAAAAAAACCCAGAAATTTTGCAACTTTTTTTTCAAAAAAATTTCGATTTTTTTTTGGGGCATTTCTACATACGCGTCGATCTACTTTAGTTTATTCAATCGTGGTTCAGTAGAGTCTGATCCGTTTTGACCTACAATGAAGAGGATATCAGGTTCACTTAAGTGACCCAGCAGTATTGGCGGCGGAGGTTTTGCACTCTGCCGAGTGCTCCCCCTCTAGTTTGTTTGTGTGTTTGTGTGTTTTTTTGTAGGCACGATAACTCGAGAACGGAAGAAGCTACAAATGTCAAATTACACCACGTGATTCAGGAGGGTGATGGCTAACGCTGATTAGATTTTGGTCAAAATCGGTCAAAGGTCAAGGTCACAGTGAGGTCAAACATTCGATTTTTGATGGTTTTGTACAGAATCATCGTAGAAACTTCTGGTTTGCGTCGCTACCTTCTCCAGAGACAGCTTTTATTAGACAAGGTCAGAGTAGAGGTCAAGTTGACGACTTCGTTAGTACCAGTCTATGACTTCTTGTTTGTTTGTTTGTAGGCACGATAACTCGAGAACGGAAGAAGCTACCAATGTCGAATTACACCACGTGATTCAGGAGGGTGATGGCTAGCGCTAATTAGATTTTGGTCAAAATCAAAGGTCAAGGTCACAGTGAGGTCAAACATTCGATTTTTGATGGTTTGGTACAGAATCATCAGAGAAACTTCTGGTTTGCATCGCTACCTTCTCTAGAGACAGCTTTTATTAGACAAGGTCAGAGGTCAAGTTGACGATTTCGTATGTACCAGTCTATGCCTGCTTGTTTATTTATTGAAGAAAAATTGTTCCAAAAAGAATTTATCAAAAAAAGTGCATAACTTTTTTTTGTTTCCAATTGTCAAAACGGTGTGGCCTTTGGAAGTGTTAAGGAATTCAGCTCTACTCAACATGCTTGCCAACGAAATACATCTCAATTTTGTGGTATGCTTTTCAAACGATTATTGTTTTAAACTATTTTCAAACTAAAACAATTCGAACATGGAATACCTAATGACGCTGTACTTTCAGGTCCCCTACAAATCCTACCGTCGCCTCACCGTGGTGTAGGAGTGGCAATGGTCAATGGCAGCGAATGTCATGGCTAACAAAGACAGGGAGGTAAACTTGATTTTAATTTGGATTTTAATTAACTCTGTGTGTGGAAGTATCACAGCAGTTGTTGCTTCAATGAAAGCGATAATTCGTGGAATGATGTGAACATTCCGTACGGGCACACACTACTTCTGGATAGTGATGACTTACTGTACGCTAATAATTTCTCGATTTCTTATGCACATTTACAGATAAACACAATGCCCAAATCCAGTCTTCGTTTACGAGAGCGAAGGAACGGCCTGTGTGGTTTTTTGAAAGTTTTTTTGCACTTACGGCCACGCACGTACAGGCACGCGAGAGCGAAGGAACGGCCTGTGTGGTTGTTGTTTCTGCCACGCGGTTTGAAAGATTTTTTTTTGTATGTACGGCCATGCACGTACAGCCACGTGAGAGCGAAGGAACGGCCTGTGTGGTTGTTTCTGGAAAGCGGTTTTCAAGGATATATATATATATGTATTTTTCGGCACGTACGGGCACCCACGTATGGGCATGTGAGAGCGAAGGAACAGCCTGTGTGGTGGTTGTTTCTGGCACGCAGTTTGAAAGTTTTTTTTTTTTTTTTTTTTTTTTGGTTTGCACGTACGGGCACGCACCAACGGGCACACACCTCCAGGCATGCACACTAGTCTATAATTCCAGGTATGTGTGTGTGTGTGTGTGTGTGTGTGTGTGTGTGTGTGTGTGTGTGTGTGTGTGTGTGTGTGTGTGTGTGTGTGTGTGTGTGTGTGTGTGTGTGTGTGTCTGTGACCGCTGTTTCTTGACAACCACTGGTCCAATCTAATTGAAACTTGCCAGCTATATTGCTGGGGACCTGCGTATGTGCCTTTTCAAGGTTTGATATTAATTGGACAAGTGCTTCCCAAGTTAGGGCCATTTATTTACCAACCAATGACAGGACACGTAGGCATGGCCGATGCACCATTTAGTTACCGATCACAGGACACGTTGCTGCGTAGGCCGGTGCGCGGCCGACGGACGATGACATCACGGGCCGTGCCGGTTATGATGGGGATCAGTGCCTTAGTTACCGTGGCGTAGGAGTGGCAATGGTCAATGGCAGCGAATGTCATGGCAAGCAAAGACAGGGAGGTAAACTTGATTTTAATTTGGATTTTAATTAACTCTGTTTGTGGAAGTATCACAGCAGTTGTTACTTCAACACAAGCGATAATTCGTGGAATGATGTGAACATTCCGTACGGAACGCACCACTTCCGGATGGTGATGACTTCATGTATTCTAATAATTTCTCGATTTCTTATGCACATTTATAGATAAACACAATGCCCAAATCCAGTCTTCGTTTATGAGAGCGAAGGAACGGCCTGTGTGTTTGTTTCTGGCTCGCGGTTTTAAATATATATTTTTGGGGGGGCGGGGGGGCTGCACGTATGGGCACGCACGTACGGGCATGCGAGAGTGAAGGAACGGCCTGTGTGGTTCTTGTTTCTGGCTCACGGTTTGAAATTTTTTTTTTTAGTTTTTCTTTGCACATACGCCACGCACTTGTATATTGGAGTTAGACTATCGAGGGCTACTCGGCTGGATGAGCTTTTCCTGGTGGTGGTTTCAGGATGTGTTTGTACTATAATAACTATACATTAAAAATCTATGAAGTTATCGGCCTCATTGTGGTTAACTTTTGCCTGTGGGCTGGTGGCATCACTGCCTGATCCCATGTCCCAATATACACTTGTACATAAATAGTGGCCTTTGGTGGCCTCAAAACAGACTTCAAGGCCAACATGTGGAAGCTTCAAGCCTTGCCCAGATTCTGAAGTACCAACACCCAAAATTTGAGGCCTCAAGGTGTTACGCTTCGGACGTGAAGAACAACGTACAAACGCACAAACACACAAATGCTTGAAATATATATATATATATATATCTATATATATATATATATATATATATATATATATATCTATATATATATATATATATATATATATATATATATATATATATATATATATATATATATATATATATATATATATATATATATATACATATATACAGGTTAAAAAAAGAAATTTAAACATTAAAACTTTTTAAAACCTGGCCTTCATTTCTCAATTAATATTGAGAGCATTTTATGCTCTTAATGGGATGCTCTTTTGGAGTCAGGTCAGGTTAGATCTGTGACCTGCTACAGGTACCATGTAAACCTGTACTAACCTGTTCCATGGTTGGGTTGTCGGCGACTAAACCGTCTCCCCCACCAGTTTTTCTGGTGAGGAGGGTGTTTGGATATGGACACCCAGCAAGATTAAAAACAAAACCTGTCAAAGGGCGGAGGAGCTCCTTGTGAGCCAACGGCCATCCATATCTAGTGCCCAACTGTGTCTGCGGACGTCCTCCTGCAGTTGGGTTACTTTTTTATTAGGAGGTTGGTGGCAGGATTTGCACTCCGGCCACCGTAAAACACTTCATTCCACAAAACACAAAGAAAATCTGAAAACCCACTCCGTGGGAGTACCTCCTGTGGAGCTTCCCTTTGCAGGGCAGCTCACCAGATGACGGGATTGGGGCAAAGCCTTTGGGACCCCCAATCTTTGATGATAGGAGGGAAACCACGGGGTACCACGCCTGGGTCAGATTGCGGGAGAGTGTGTCGGAGTGGTGCTGAGGTGTCGTCCACCAGACGGTGGTCTCCTTGGGTTAACCTGAGGCGGTCCCTTCGGGTGGGTGCCTGGAATGTCCTTTCCCTAAGAGAGGATGATCACCTGTCTCTGTTATCATCTGAGCTCAAACGTTTGGACATCGGGATTGCAGCTCTCTCTGAGGTTCGGAGACCGGATTGCGGCGAGATAATGGTGGGTGGTTACACCTACTATTGGTCTGGTCGCTCTGATGGTTACCATACCCAAGGAGTTGCTGTAGCTGTGTCCAATAAGCTGACCCCAATGATAATTGAGGTAACACCGGTCAACGAGCGTATTATGAGATTAAGGATTCGTCACTCCTTAGGTGTCATTTCCCTGGTCTCTGTTTATGCTCCAACTGAGGCGAGTGATCTCACCGTGAAGGATGGATTCTACGCCACGCTCGAGTCTGTGGTTGATCAGTGCCCCAGACGAGATACACTTCTAGTCTTGGGGGATTTCAATGCATCGACTGGAACTGATAGGGATGGTTATGAGGTGTGTGTTGGTCCCCATGGGTCAGGAACTATGAACCAGAATAGCACTAAGTTCCTTGACTTTGCAAGAAGTCATGGACTTAGGGTGGCCGGTTCATGGTTTCAGCGCCCACAAGCTCATCGCTGGACTTGGTATTCCAACGCTGACAGTGCGGCAAAGGAGATTGACCATGTCCTCCTTGACGGTCGTTGGAGGATGATCCAGAAGTGCAGGGTCTACCAGAGTGCTCAGTTCCTCGATACTGACCACAGGCTTTTGTTGTAGCAACTCTAAAGTTGCACCTTAATTCCTGGAGAATGGTACCATTCCAGCCTAGGCTGGACGTTGGCAAGCTCAGGGATGAGAGAGTAGCTGAGGAGTTTGCGAACAGGCTGAGTGGACACTTGGGGGGGTCTGGGTGCTTTGGGGGGTCCTGAAGAGTTGTGGAGTGCCTTCAAGACCACCGTCCTTAATGTTGCCGGTGGATGTCTTGGAACTCACCGCAGGGCAAAGAAAAATTTTGTCTCTCAAGGGACACTGGATACCATTGACAAGAGTCGCAGGGCCAGGCTGAATGGCAGAGCTGAGCTGTTCAGGGAGCTGAGGCGTAAAACTGTACGTGCACTGAGGGTGGACAAGGAGGCCTATGTGCGAGGAATCTGTGAGGGGGTAGAGCATCACCTGTGAACAGGTGATTCTCGTCTCGCTTACAGGGGAATTCGCGCATTGCGTTCATCCAAGCCCATCCCTCGGAGCACTACAGTTCGAGCAGAGAGTGGTAGGCTCTTGACCGAGGAGTCTGAAGTGAAGGCCCGCTGGGCCGGTTACTTTGAGCGGTTGTACCAGGCTGATCCCCCAGCTGTCGAGTTGGACGTCAAGGGTGTTACAATCCCTGTTGCTGACCCTCGAATCAACTGTGGTCCACCTTCGCTTGTGGAAACACGGGCTGTGGTGAACCGGTTGAAACGGGGTAAAGCTCCAGGGATCTGTGGCATCCATGCTGAACTTCTCAAGGCTGGTGGAAATGCTGCACTCGTGTCGTTGCATGCAGTTTTGTGCTCTGCCTGGAACACAGGCATCATCCCAACTGACTGGAAGAGGGGCCTTGTTGTTCCTCTCTGGAAAGGGAAGGGTGATCGCCAAGACTGCAACAACTACCGAGGGGTGACGCTGCTCTCAGTGCCGGGCAAGGTCTTTGCTCGAATAATTATTGATAGGGTTCGCCACCATCTGCTTGAGCACCAGCGTCCAGAGCAGTCATGCTTTACACCAAAGAGGTCAACGACTGACCGTATCCTTGCTCTTCGTGTCCTCACCGAATGCAGAGGAGAGTTTCGGCAGGGGCTGCTTGCAGCCGATGTTGATCTCTGTAAAGCGTTCGATTCAGTGAATCGGGATGTCCTCTGGAGGATTCTTGGTCTTCGTGGGGTGCCACCAAAACTGATCGATCTGATGTCTGAACTCTACTCTGGTACTGAGAGTGCTGTGAAGTGGGTGGTACCATCTCTGACTTATTTCCAGTTGTTACTGGAGTTCGTCAGGGGTGTGTACTTGCCCCCACACTTTTCACCACTTGTATGGACTGGATTTTAGGGAGGATGTCGGAGAGATCAAGCTGCGGTGCATCGTTTGGGAATCTCAAGATCTCGGACCTTGATTTTGCAGATGATGCAGTCATCTTTGCGGAGACTTTAGATATCCTTTTGAGGGCCCTCGAGGTGCTGAATGAGGTGTCGGAGCTGCTGGGATTACGGGTTTCTTCGGTCAAAACTAAGATCCAGGCTTTCGGTGACATCTTGAATGCTGCTGTCCTGTCTGTGTCTGTTTGTGGTGAGGAATTTTGAGGTTGTGGAGAGATTCACTTACCTTGGCAGTGATATTGATGTCTCTGCTGGCTGAGTCAGAGGTCAATAGACGTCTGGGTCGGGCCTGGGGAGTCATGGATTCACTGGATCATGGGGTGTGGCACTGCCGGTACCTGTGCGGGAGGACGAAAGTCCGAGTCTTCAGGTCCTTGGTACTTCCAGTCTTGCTCTATGGATGCGAGACTTGGACTTTGACCAAGGATCTGAGATGGAGACTTAATTCCTTTGGTACCAGGTCTCTTCGGAGAATCCTTGGCTATCGCTGGTCGGATTTTGTGTCCAACGAGCAGTTGCTGAGAGAGACTCTGATGAGATTTGTTACCTGCATAGTCCGTGAGCGTCAGTTGCGGCTGTATGGACATGTGGCTCGTTTTCCTGACGCTGATCCTGCTCACCAGATTCTCTCAGCGAGGGAGTCTCATGAGTGGAGGAGGCCAGTGGGCCGACCACGTGCCTCGTGGTTGCAGCAGGTTGACCATCATCTCAAGGAGATGGGGATGGGCCTGGCATCTGCCTGGGGGATGGCCAGACGGAGGCCCCTGGAGTACCGGCAGAAAGTGGACGCAGCGACGCGCTGTTCTGGCACATGCTCCCATACCTGACCTGATAGGATGCCAAACGTTAAGGTACAATACCTGCACTGTTTCTAATGATAGGAGTGGTTGAACTTAATCAATCTTTGTTTTTCATGATTTTCATGCCCATTCCCACTAATGCATCTTTCAACGATGTGTGAAGGAATCCTTGCCACTTTGCACCTGCTGGACATATCTCAACTTTTTGGGACTATCAATGACATTATCAGTAAGAATGTAGATGATTGTTTTGGGGTTCTTCATCTTCTGGTGGGTTTGACTGTGTCGTGTGTAGATATATTGTTGTGGGGCCGGGTGTTGGCGGCGAGCACGACCGCTAGGTGGAGCAGTAGAGTCGGCTCCACCGAACACCCAGAATCAAGATCGTGCTTCTTGGAGAACTCCGAAAGGCACGGGTCCCTTACAGGACCGTGGTCGCCAATACTTCAACGGCATGAGGTAGGATCCACTTGTCTAACTCCAATTTACCTAAGTACTCACGCATTCCAACTACCGGGGAAACCACACCCTCGGCCGACTCTGTCTGATCCGAGGGTAACGGCTCGGATCTGGCGTAACCGAGCGGAGTTACTAGAGCCGCACCGGACCAAATGAACAATTTGCCGCTTCGCTATTTCCCAACACGCATCGTGCTATGCCAATGAAAGAAGCACAGAAACGAGATGGTACATTCAACAATGGGGGTATTTATTTTACAATAATCGGGGAGACGAGGGGAGCACGTAAGGGCAGAGTTATCACGACTATAAAAACTGCAAATAATGTACAACAAAAGCACTTAACAATCCTACTTGGACAAGACAGGCCCGCACACAGACACACACACCCAAAAAAAGAAAATGGACCCGCCGGGTCTTTATTCGGCTCTCCAGCCGACGAGGATAGTTCGGTCGTCCACCCCTTCCCGGAGCTCCGGTCACCAAAGGACGGACCAGGTCAGCCGAATCCAGAGGAGGGGAGATGAGGTGATCTCCCTTGATGAGAATCGTCGACCGCTCGCAACAATGCGCAAGACAAGACACCTCTGAAGCGTGGGATGCAGTCTGCCGCAGACCCAGACAGAAGCGCTTTGAGACACACGGGACGCAATCTCTTCACGCTGGTCCCTACCACCACTCTTCTTTCTCTTTAAGAGGGAAGGGCTTCTTATCCTGGCCACTCGCCTCCTGATAGGTCGGACACATCGTGCGATTCCCTCGCCGTCTCCCATTGGACAGACCCACGGTAGGCGGGGCAACTCCCACCCTTCTGGGCGGAGTCCCGATTGGAGGCGTTTGTAGCTCCGCCTCCCTCCTCACCTCCGGCCGGTAATGGTGATGGTGCTGAGTGGGAGATGGGGCGGTTGAGACGCCCGCTCCTTGCCGATTGGCCAAAGAGGGATGCCATGCTCATGTTAAACTCCGCCCAAGCACACGCTCGCCAGCGAGCGCGCGAAGAATGCTGTGAGCAGAGTGCTGTTGTTGTGAAAGCGAGGGTGAGCATTGTTGTCGTTGTTATAAGTGATGTAAAAGAAAACCCTGACTATCAAAATAACTCCGCAGCGCACGAACATGAACATTTAATTCCCATTAGACTAGGGACGGGACCCTAACTAGAAACACGTACTTACCGATATAATTGATCTCTTGGACCTGGCTGTTGTGTGCACATGGCTGCCAGATTCGTAACAATATTACATCATCCCGACCTATTTATAACATCCAAGCTACTTCGCCTATTTTGCAGTTCAAACAGACTCCTATTGTCCTCATTTTTGAGAACACGAGTTGATACTCCGTTTGAAAACTGATTACATCGTCATGATCCATTGTCGTGAGATGTAAGAATTGTTTACAGAAGAGGACGACACGTCTTTCCGTCGCCATTCAGTCAATTAGACAAGACCCTAATGAAATTGGAATATTTTCATGAATATTAAATTCTATCTCACTTGGATTGTAATCTTCCAAAAAGTATCAAAAACCTTCGATTTCATTGAGAAACTTTGGGTTGTTTGTATACATTATTAATGAAGTTATTTAATCTATAAATACTTATTGATTCGGTTTATACAATATTTTACTTTGAAACTGTTCACATGTTACAATGTATAAAGTCCTCCTCCTTCGTATGCAGCAAAAGGCTGCGGGTAGCATCATTGGCTGAGGGCACGCGTGTGCCGTTGATGCAGTGCCCCCATTTCGCAGTACACTGCTGCTCGTTTCGCCAACCTCGGAAGGATGGCAGGCTGAGTCAACCCCACATGGTGTTACTTCAACGGTAGACAGGAGCTCGAATTCAAGACCCTAGGATCCCAATCCAGCCACCTGAACCACAAAGCCAACACCAGGCATAATATATCAAGTGAAATTATAAAATAATGACATGATTACATCAATTTCTTCCAATATTACTAAAACATCTTCCTATTCTTTGATAAAAGATTACTTTATGATGAAGTCTCTTATTAATTTTGTATGACCTCGAGGTATGCACACTTGCTTCGAAGCTGTCCAGCCTGGGTTCCAATATTGACCCACCTGGTGAACTGTCCACCTGGTGTTTCACAGACAGGGTGGTTCATCAATGTGTGTACTGTCCCTCAAATGGATGTTAAACAGATTACACCGAGTATATGAAGTCCTCTCGCACCATCCTGTTCGACCTCAAACAAGGGAATTAATTGCCATTTGGCCCATAATTACCGTGTTGCACTCCCGGGTTAATTTTTTTGCTCCAGCCTCAACCATCAATCCTCTTGATGATTTACTAAAGTCTCAATAACCCGATCTTGATCGGGTGACCCAAATTGTTTTTTATACGGCACAGAATCCTGGACAGAAAAAGACAAAGAAAAGCATTATATGAAGCAAACTAACATCAAGACAAAACAATGGAGTGCAGGAAATACCTGGCCACAGCAATGGCAAAGCATCTAATATGCTCATGATGGTGGTCATACTCATGAGGTCTCAGGATAAGAGGTATAAGGTATTCCGAAACGAGGAGAGACAAAGGTAAACCAAGATTCCCTTCTGCACCTTTTTTCCTCGCCCCTAATTCATTGCTGTTTATATAAGTTGAGGCTCAATCTGAACGTGCGCTGTTAGCCAGCCATAAACCCAACCCAGCCATAAACTGTCATCCTGGTGTTTCACAGGCAGGACGATTCACCAATGTGTGTTCCATCCCTCTGGTGGACGTCCAGTCTGCCAGCATTAGTTGGTGGACGTTAAAGATCCCATGGTGTCCTTAGTGAAGAGTAGGCGAGTTATTACCGGCACCACGGAACAAATTCCAAATTCCTGCCCTCACTCTTCGAATGTCAGACTTGGCCAGCCAGCTCGTGAAGACTCGGGCCAATCTTTCCTCGGCTGACCCCACAAGAAAAGGTGGGTTAATAATGGCCATTACAAGAAGAAAGAAGATTTCCTGCTTGGAGTGAGAGGAGATTAAAATGTCACACTGACTCTTGCTGGAGGAAATGACGTCGGATAGTATTCGAGAATCCTTCTTGAGTTGCACTGCTGTAAATATACATAAAACAAACTATCTTTCCTTCCTTAGTGAACGAACTGAAATGTATACATGTGATTGATGGGAAAATTACATTTTTACATGCATGGAAATGATGAATCAGTTGGCCATGAAATTGGAAACATTGGTGGTGTTTTATTTATTTCTCAATTTTTTTTTTTGGTACACTAAACAAACCCATAAAGTGTATTTAATTTTAAAAACTAGAAGGGCACTCGGTAGAGCACATACTTCCACCACATAATGCCTGAACCAAGCGAACATATCGGGCCGAATACATTTTTGAAATATCATGATATATATATATATATATATATATATATATATATATATATATATATATATATATATATATATATATATATATATATATATATATATATATATATATATATATATATATATATATATATATAGTTTTTGGCCCTATCTCTCAATGGTGAAGAATCACTTTTAAAAATAAATAATTCTCGTATCCAGATCGGATTCAGATCTTCACCAAAATTGAAATTAATTCTTCCTTGTCACACATCCCACGTGCCCACCAAGTTTCATCTGAATCCGTCCACAACTTTTTGAAATGTCATGCTATATATCATTTTTGGCCCCATCTTTCAATGGTAAAGAAACACTTTAAAAATCTGAGAAGCCGGATTTGGAACAGGATCTTCAATAAAATCTAATCAGTTCATCCTTGTCACACACCCACCCTGTCCACAAAATTTTATCTGGATCCGGCACAACTTTTTGAGATATCCTGGACACAAACAAACAAGAAAAAGAGCAATCAGAGATTGCAGACCCTCGCCAGGACTTTGTTTGAGTGGTGTATTTTTATTGGTTTTAGGGTATATCTAATATTGCTGCCAAACCATGTGACCCATGATAACATATGTGTGAACCTTTTGTTCATCATAGACAGGTGGTCATACGTGTAAAGTTTCGCCTCGATTTGTTCAGCTACTTCAGAGAAGAAGATTTTTGAAGATTTTTGTAAATAAAAAACAACATGGCTGCCGAATCACGTGACCAATAACGTCATGAATGTTTTTTTCTGTGGACCATTTTATACGTAGATGACCCTCAAAAATTTTCATACCAATCGGATTTGGGGTTCTACACATGCAATTATGACGTCATAACGAGGGCACCTATGACATCATAAAAAAAAATCACACTTATTCCCCATGAGGAGTCATCCTGGTACTTGCTCTGTGCGAAGTTTCAAAATTTTTTTCTTGATGCGGTTTCAGAAATAGAGAGGTCCAAAGTTTTTCCGTTTTTCCAAGATTGCTGCCACACCACATGACCTATGATGTCATAATTATCATTTTTACATTCTTCACGAGTAGTCGCACCAATGTTGCAAATTTTGTCTCAATCTGACAAGCGGTTGCAGAGAAAAACACCAAAGTTCTGTGCGGACAAACAGACAGACTGACAAACAAACAGACAGACAAGCCGGAAGGCGACGAGGGATCCCCCAGGATCGAAGCGCTGGATACGATGCTTTTCATTCTGACCGATCCACTGATGAAGATTCATTGTCAAGACGTATTGGTTCACATACAATTGTTCCTCTGCCTGGCAAGATTTTTCCTATTGTGTATTTTGCCAACTGGCAATCCTCATAAAAAATGACAGTAAATAGACACCCTATTTTTGAAGGACTACCATTTGAAAAATAAAACCTAAATCAAAAATCGGCTCGAGTAAAACTTTCTAAATATCTCGAAGTGTTTAATTCCGAAGTCTCGTTTCTCCACATTCAAAACTGTAGGACAAGTATTGAAAATAGTGAACGCGGTTTTTCGGCCAATGCATAGCAACGGGTGGTTGGTTGCTTAGCAACGAAACTCAAATGTGCACACTCCCAGCTCATATGGCACCTGTTCGCCAAGTTTCATCGAAATCGGTTTGCTGGTTTGTGCTGTGGAGCCTCGCGTTGCAGACACACACACACACACACACACACACACACACACACACACACACACACACACACACACACACACACACACGGAAAACCCGATAATAAGGGATATCTAGCGAATCCAACAAACAAATGGACCCGAATGCGATACCCTCGCCAGAGGAGAGGGTAACGAACATACAGACAAGCCGGTAGGCGACATGGGTGGTCGCTATATAATTGCATACGAGTCATACAGTTTTTGACGGATCTGGCTGAAATGTTTTGAGAAAGAGGTTGATTATAGTGCGCATAAAAGCGCGGAAGCCGATTTTTGATTTTCGAAAAAAATATATATAAAAATATTTTTCGGATTTTTTCAGAAATTTCAAAGTCCCGTTGCTAAGCAACGGTGGCGTCCATAGCAACGGTGCTCAAAAGCATACAACTAGATCCTGGTATGAACCTACCAGTCAAGTTTCATCAAAATCGGTTGACTCCTTTGGCCTGTAGAGCTGTCCATTACATACAAACAGACGGAAAACCTGAGAATAACGGTAGTCTCGCGACCACCCAACAGAAAGGAGTGAAAACATTGCCTCCTTCACCGTCAGTGACGGAGGTAACCAGTTTCTATCGTCATGACTTATTCTTAATTGTGAGATTTCACACACACACACACACACACACACACACACACACACACACACACACACACACACACACACACACACATCATTGTGAAGCTCCATTTCAGATCGATGCATTAATTAATTTATTTAATTCCCAAAATAATTTATGGAGGATAAATGTATTATTTTGGTGGCTTTGTAAACGAGTCATGGCGGGCCGTGTCGCGGGAATTAGGGAATGCGTGAATCAAGGCGAACTGTGCCGTTCTCCATTAAAGGTCGCACCGCGTGCACGCCTCCCGCGCGCAGCGGGGTCGTCGGCCTGGCATTTTGCCTCCCGCCGCTCCGGTGATGATGCCACGCCGGTGTCAACCCAGAGGACGAAAAGGCAGCCCTCCCCAAGATGGACGCAAAGGCGAAGTTAATGTTCAAATGACCACGTCCTCTCCTTCTTCTCCATCCTACCCATCAAACCCATCCCCATCTCCAGCAGCGCCATTTTGCTGAGGCATGATAGCAACTCAGTGGGGAACCTATCAGGTTTTTGAAAAACATTTTTCTTCTCCCTCCACGTGCTTCCGAATCCAAATGACACCAAAAAGGCAGACTGTTCGAGGTATTGACCCATAATCATATAAAGTTGGAATCGAAGCACCCGAGCAGAAACGTAACATGTTCACAGCACTTTCTCCCTTCCGAGTCCACAAACTATTTCCTTGATTCTTGGCACACCAACGAAGCAGAAGAAAGTGCTGAGAGCGGAAAGAAAGAAGAGGCGTGTGAAGAATATGGCATTTAATAACACTTCATTTCAGTAATTCTCCCCGACAGCAAACCTCTGACCTCAGCCCACCCGAGGGAATAATGTGGTTCCACGCACAGACTGCGCTGAACATTGGCTCTCATGGCAGTGGCTGCCTGAAAGTGATAGATGTTTGTGAGAAGTCGAGCATAATACGCGGTATTCTCGTACATAATTGCCCTTTCGCAGGTGAGAGAAAACACAGAGACCGCAGTCTCTGTGTTTTTTCTTGATTTGAGGGTACCTGGGGTACCTGTGTTGAGGGTACCTGGGGATTAGCTGTGGTCCTGTGGAATACTCGTCATTTCGTTAAATCTCTTGTGAGAACATCGCTGCCACTCTTTGCTGCGCACCTGGGGTCTCAACGATATTTCTCATGCAATGCAGTGCTGCACCCGACAGGCTGATTTCATCCGAACATCATTGGCACGATTATAGCAGATGGTACTCTGACGTAGATACATGTAAGATAACTCGAACCCGGTCATATTGTGATTGTGAATGTGGGACTTTGGATATGACGCAAGTCTCATATTCACAAATATCTACAGCCCCTGATGTTTATATATATATATATATATATATATATATATATAAATATATATATATATATATATATATATATATATATATATATATATATATATATATATATATATGTGTAAGTATACACACACACACACACACACACACACACACACACACACACACACACACACACACACAGTGGTCTAATATGATGTGCAACTTTTCAAACACCTGTCATGGTTACCTCCACCAATGAAGGTAGATGGAGGTTATGTTTTCACCCCTGTTTGTCTGTCTGTTTGACTGAGCAGGATACCTAAACGAAGCGTTATTAACGGATTCGGTCCAAGCTTGGTGGACAGGTTGGGTGTGTGACGAGGATGAATGGATTCGATTTTTGTGAAGATCCGAATCCAGATATTAGACCTTAAGTGCTTCTTCACCGTTGAGAGATGGGGGCCCAAAATAATACATAGCATATGTCAAACAGTTATGGACAAATATGGATGAAACTTGGTGGATGAGTTGCGGAGGTAACAAGAACAATCCGAAGAGATTTTGGTTGAGGTTCAGATGCAGATCCGGCCTATCAGTGGGCTACAAAACGTAAACTCTAACTTTTTTTTGCATAAACTTCTGGATTTTTTGCACGTGCTGCTGGAATGTTCAGCTCCCATTTGCACCTCACTAAAGCTCAGTTTCATGAACCACATTTGTTGTGTTTTCATGTTATATCTTCATCGAGGTGTTGCTGTTATATCTCTTACAATATTTCATGTTATATTGTACTTTATTTGTACTATATCTTGAATTTGTTTCATATTGTTCAAGGCCTAACTCAGCCGTCCCTCAGATAGAAACTCTACCTTGGATATGTTGCTTCTACTCACCCAACAATGGATGGAGGCCATCAATACCAGACACAATATCAGGGCCGTCTCTCTGGACATATCTCGTGCTTTTGATACAGTGTGGCATCCTGCCTTGCTCTCCAAACTGTCTGCCTATGGAATTCAAGCTGAACTTGACACATAGCTGACTTGACTTCCTGTGATGTATCAGTAGTTTACACTAATGCATACTTAGATGGGTGTACCGGGGCGTGGTTTAGGGGAGTCATGTGACATGCCCATGCTCCGATGCGGTGTTGTGCTGTGTCTGTGTCCTTATTGGTTCACGAGTCAGTAAGTGACCACTATATTCATTATGGATGTGTATCTGTCTGTCTGTCCCGAGCATAGCTCCGTGGGTTTTGATCCGATCCTGATAAAATTAAGGTGCGAGGTTTGTATCATGATCTAGTTGTGTTTTCCGGAGAATGGGCGGGCTGCGCCCATTATGGGCGGAGCCACGCCCAAAAAACATGTGTTTTTAGGGGTAGCCGATTTCAAGTTACATCTTCTCCGAGGGGGTTTGTCGCATCCGGCAGGGGTTTCGGTATTTGGTTAGCCCAATGCCAGCTGCATAGCCCCACGGAGCTCGATTTTTAATTTTCGTCCCAGGGTCAAGGTCACAAGGTCACGAACTTAGAAAATGTCAAAAAATCAATAAATTGGGCATCAAGCTCCTAGGGTTTTCAACTGTTTCGAATGAAAGTTGGTATGCAAGTAGTGCTCTTCGAGTACTACAACTTTCATCATTTACGTTTTCCCGATTCCCGCCAGTTTGCCCGTGGCGTCCCCTCGAAAGTCAAAAAATAAAAAAGGCGAACCGTGTACATTGCTCGTGAACCATCGCCATCTCCAGACTTGTTAAACCTATTGTTCCCACTTCAGAGTCTTCATCGCTATTCTTTGAGTACATTACAGTGGCGACGAAGGTGGGATGTCTTCGTGCATCGGCATATTGCGTGAGTACGCAGTGGGGGATGATTGAGAAGATTATACCAATCGTCCGAAGCAGTACTTCGTGGCAAACAATATGGACACCGATGAGAACGCTGAAAGGCGGTGAGCTGTATTACTGACCGTATGCGGCGCCCCGACGTACAGCCTCATCAAAGATCTTCTTGCCCCAGACAAACCTTCTGATAAGTCGTATGAAGAGCTCGTCATTCTCGTGAAAAGATATTATCACCCTAAACCGGGTAAGATCGTCTCGATATATAAATTTTATCCCCACCATGTCAAGATGGTCAGTCGGCATCAGAGTTTGTGGCTGATTTATGCCGACTTGCCAAACATTGTGAGTTCACAGATAAACTCGAAGAGATGTTTTGTGATGTCTTTATAATAGACATCAATGACGACTCAATTCTGTGGAAACTCCTGACTGAATCCAACCCCAATTTGGCTAAAGTCATGGAAATATCCACTGTGTGTATGTAAACCTCCGAGAGTCTGCGTGTGATCTCCAACAAGTCAAAAGTTATTCCGCATGACACATCAGTTAACAAGGTAACCTTTGGCTACAAACAAAAGTGTTTTAGCAAGCCACCAAATTCACCTCCAACTCATGACATTTCTGAATCTACCCGGAAGGTTCTGGTAACTTGTTGGCGTTGTAGTGGTAATCATCAAGCTTTCCAATGTCGGTGCAGGAATTGTACGTGTGACAACTGAAGTATAGTTGTCCTCGATCAAAGTCAAAGAACTTGTCTCCTGCTTATCACACTGGGGTGAACCCTGATGCAGCAGACGATAGGTCACAGAGCACAGCCTGCAGCCGAGAGTCAAGTGAGGAACTTCAGGAGGCTTTCTCTGTTGGAACAAAGAGCTCCGATGGTCCAATTATAGTTGATGTCACAATTGATAAGATCCCGGTGAGGATGGAAGTTGATACCGGAGCTTCCAGATCAATTATGAGCGAGAGCAAGTTCACCTCCATATACCCTCCAAGAAAGGCTCCTGCACCCCGGCCTGTATCTACTGACTAGAGAACATAAACCAAGGAGGTGGTTCCTGTCGCTGGCTCAGCGAACGAAACTGTAGGATATGGAAACAGCACTCATATCCTTCCACTACTGATAGTGCGTGGAGAAGGACCAACACTCTTCAGCCGAGATTGGTTACGAATAATTATCAGACTTAATTGGAGTGACGTAAACAGAGTCTCCAACTCTGTTGCTGGACACGATACCATGCTCAACAAGTACCCTTGCCTGTTCAGCGATGGTGTTGGCACCTTTAAGGGCCCAAAGTGAGGATTCATGTTTCTGCAGATGCTCAGCCATTGTTCCATTAGGCAAGAATTGTGCCCTACATGAAGCGATCAATGATTGAATGCGAGCTTGACCGCCTGCAGAGCGAGGGCATCATCTCACCAGTCGAGTATTCCAATTTGGCGGCACCTGTCATTCCAATACTCAAAACAGATGGAACAGTGCGCATTTGTGGGGACTACAAAATAATGATCAACCGCTATTCAAAGCTGCATGGCTATCCTTTTCCAAAAGCAGAGGATCTGTTCACCACTCTCATGGGTGGCCAGACATTTACTTAGCTTGACTTGACCAATGCCTATGCTCAAATGGAACTGGATGATCATTCCAAGCCCTATACATGCATCAACACTCCTCAAGGACTCCACATGTACAACAGATGCCCATTTGGCATACGCTCTGCTGCACCAATCTTCCAACGCAAGGTGGAGACATTGTTGAAAACTGTACCAAATACAGTCGTATCCCAGGACGACATACTCGTAACTGGCAAGTCACAACATGAACACCTCGAGAACCTAAACGAAGTCCTCAATCGGCTGTCACAAGTTGGGTTATGCCTCAGGTGTGAGAAGTGTATCTTTATTGCAGGTGAAGTTGAACACCTGGGTCATCAAATCTCCTGTCAAGGAATTTTGCCCTCTCGGAGCAAAGTTGAAGCAATTGCGAATGCAACAATGTCACAAAACATTTCAGAGCTTCGTGCATTCCTGGATATGTTGACCTACTTTGGTAATTTCCTGCCTCAACTAAGCACAACCGTCGAGCCTCTGCATCTTCTCCTCAGGAAAAGCGTTATCTGGAAATGGGAAACTGCCCAAACAAGAGCGTTCAAGGCCAGAAAAAACCATGCTGTCCTCCTCGCCGTTACTTGTTCATTATGACCAATCCAAGGAACTTGTTCTCAGTTGTGATGGCTCTTCATATGGCATTGGGTATGCGTTATTGCAAACAAATGGAACCGGTAATCTCCAGCCTGTTGCGTACACATCACAAACCCTATCTGACACTGAACGTCGCTCTGCTCAAGAAGAACGAGAGGTGTTAGCATGTGTCTGGGGCACCTTAAAGATGCGCCAATATGTTTTTGGAAGACATATTACTATTGAGACTGATCAAAACCCTTGTTATATCTCCTTGGAGAAACCAGAGCCATTCTGCATCCATCATCTGGTCATGTACAACATTGGGCGTTGACCCTTGCAGGTTATGACTATTCATTGGTTTACCGCCAGGGTAAGGAAATGTACTGTGATGACGCACTTGGTCCTTCCCGTAACCATCCAAGAACCTCCACAATCTGGCGATATTATTCATCTCATGGCGAATGTCATTCACGATGAGGCACCCGTAACGGCAAAGCAGAATGCTTGTGCTACCAATCGCAATCCAAATTCGTCACAAATTAAATACTGCGTTATGTCAGGTAATTGGGCATCACTACCTGAAGGGGTGAAACCGTACCTCATCCAGAAGAATGGGCTCTCCATTGATGCAGACCGTCTCCTTTCAGGTAGCAGAGTGATAATTCCGCCTAAACTCCGTGGGAAAATTATCAGTGAACTCCACAATGGTCATCCAGGCATAGTCACCATCAAGGCTATTTCCTGAGCCCATGTTTGGTGGTCTGGTTTGGACAGTGACATCGAGTCTAGTGCACGCCATTATTACACTTGTGAAGCCCATGCCAAGACACCGCCACAGTCTCCATTGGCCATGTGCTCGTGGCCATCAAAACCATGGTCCAGACGACACAACAACCATGCTGGTCCATTTCAAGGGAAGCTCTTCCTTATCGGAGTTGATGCCCACTCCAAATGGATTGAAGCTCTTGTGGTGCCTTCCTCATCCTCTGTTGTAATAATTGAAGCTCTACATACCATGTTCACACAACATGGTATTCCGAACTCCATTGTATCAGATAATGGATCATCATTTATGAGTTCAGAGTTTCAGAACTTTTGTAAAATGAATGGCATTAAGCACTACACATCTGCCCCCTACAAACCTGTCAGTAATGGTCAAGCTGAACGTGCTGTTCAGATCATCAAGAATGGTCGAAGCCGCGTCAAGGAAGGCGCCATTCAATCTCGTCTAGCTTGTGTGTCGCTCAGCTACCGCACCAGACCACATCAAACCACCGGGCGATCACCTGCCCAGCTTCTTGTTTGTCGTGA
The DNA here is from genome assembly GCF_056783735.1 of Eptatretus burgeri. Classification (NCBI taxonomy): domain Eukaryota; kingdom Metazoa; phylum Chordata; class Myxini; order Myxiniformes; family Myxinidae; genus Eptatretus; species Eptatretus burgeri. The sequence goes on along the minus strand of NC_140975.1, from coordinate 48,440,746 downwards.
ATCAACACCATGGTTATCATTAGTGCACCCAGGTGTAACGGTCCAGATCGAGAATAACAAGTATCAACAGAAAGGTAATTACGACCAAACGTCTGTATACCGCAACTTCCAGATCAACGATCCTGTCTACGTGTTGAACTCTGGATGTGGAACCAAGTGGTTATCTGGCATCGTTGGTGATAACATTAGTGAGATGATGTTTCTTGTGAAGTTGTGTGATGGTAGATGCATGCGTAAACATTTTGACCAACTCAGGTTACGTCATGGGGAGCCAAACATTGAACCGGCTCAAGAACCTTTGTCACCCACTCCTGCATTAACACCACCTGCGTTTGAACCTGAGGTGTTTCCTCATGAAAACCTTTCACCAATCAATGTACCTCAACTCCTTCCCGACCCTACACCCCTTATTGAGAAGCCTACAGCAGTTGCAAGCAAGGACAGCCCTCCACGAGCCCTTAGAAGATCAGCTCGTGTCTGTAAGCCTCCTGAGCGTCTTGATTTATTTTTTTTACATGGGGGGGGGGGAGGAGATATGATGTATTAGTAGTTTATACTAATGCATATATAAATGGGTGCATCGGGGCGTGGTTAAGGGGAGTCATGTGACCCGCCCATGTTCCGATGTAGTGCTGTGTTGTGCTGTGCCCGTGTCCTTATTAAACCTATTGTTCCCACTTCAGAGTCATCGTCCCTATTCTTTGAGTACATTACACTTCCTCTACTGTCATAGACAACATGTTGCTCTTAATGGAATCCTATTATCTCCTCTCCCTGTGAAGGCTGGAGTACCCCCAAGGCAGTGTTCTGGGTCCAGTCTTATTCCAGGTCTTCATCAATGATCTCTTTTACTCTCTGGAAAATCCTCTTTATCACTTTGCTGATGACTCCACCCTCTGTCATGACATCCCTCATCTTTCAAACAGGCAGGCCTCAGCCTCGTCTCTCTCTTCAGACCTTGAGAAATCACAAGCTGGTCAAATACTTGGAATTTGTCTTTCAATCCTGACAAATCCTGACAAGGCAGTCATCCATAGCTTGATGGAGTAATTCACTCCCCTCTGGGCTGTCTTCCCTGCCTCACACCTTGCTTAGATTGATGCCATGGAAACCAAGGCCTTTAAGATTATTGGAATCTCCCGTGTTGAAGCTGAGTCTATGGACCAATCACCTCGCCATCGCAGACAGGTCGGTGGTCTCAGTCTTCCACTGCCTCCTTTCTGCTCTTGCACCCTCTGCTCCTTCTGTGCATTGTCCCCCCCCCCCCGCCCCCCAGGTTTCTGCAGGGCACACACGGTCCACCATCAACCCCCTAATTGGGAAACTACCTAAATCAAGGATCTCTTCTCACCTCCACTCACTCGTTCGTCCTTTTTCCTGCCTGTGGAACCAACCTCCACATTCTCTTCAATCTCATTCTTCCCACCAGGTCTTCAAAAGAGCTGTTCGCCACCATCTCAGATTGTACTCAATCCAAAACCATGATCCTTTCTACCCTCGTTAACCCACCCCAAGTGCTCTTCCTTCGAAATTTCCAGTTTTTTTCCTCTTAAGAGTTTCCTTCTGCATCCATCTTGTTCACCCCATGTGTCCTCTCTTTCTCCCCATTCCTTCCCACACCCATTGTTTGTCCAAATTTCCCTCCCTCTTGGCCTTCAACTCTGCTGATGGTGTCCCCACTGCCCCCCTCTACTATTCATTTTGTCCTGTTACGTCTTGATCTATTTAGTGTACAAGCTCTTCCATGAGCCTCAACGATATATCCTCAGCCTTTTGGGTGGTTGTCACACACACACACACACACACACACACACACACACACACACACACACACACGGCCTATTTAACAAGAAACAAGGCAAGAAGCCTCACCAATACCGTACACAAGCCAAGTCGCTGGGATGATTTCCATGGCAACATAATTCAGCCAATCACAGCTGTGATCTAATCAGGTTTAGATAATGTCGTGAAGAATAGATATCTGCGATATTAAAGTTCAATGTTCAACCCTTTTTGAAATATCACGTCCACAAATGTACATGGACGGATGAACAGTTGGTCGGTCGGATGTCCCCGTCTCAATTTCATGTCCCCGTCTCCCAGGGGCAGGGGACAAAAACGTTCAGCCTGGCAGAGGTATGCGCTCCACCAAGTGCCTTTCTAGTTTTACTTCCTGATCTTTTTTATTTTCAGGTCTCCCAAAGAACAAGGTTTAAATTTTTTATCCCATTGAAGTTTCAACCATGTCGAACAATTTCTCTGTGCCCCAGTAGACGCTCATTTTCAAGACGTTTTTTTTGCGACAAAGTCATGTTTTGAGACAAAGGCGGTTTTGTGGCATCTATCCATGTGCAAGAATTCCACAGCAAAACCAGCAAACATATTGTTAAAAGGTTTCGAGACAACCGGAAGTGTGAAAGACCAGATTAAAGGACACGGTGGTCAAAAACCCAAACCACTGATCGAAAACCACCGCTACAAATTCACCATCTTGTGAGATATCAACATCTCACGACATGTGACACACAAAGAAACAAGACTGACAAACAAATGATGATGTAAAGTAGATTGTGCTTTTAAACACTTTTGCAGTAGTTTGTTTCATTGAGTTAATTTTTTTCCAAACATGCTTCTAATGGGTGTAAGTTTTTCATTTTTGTTCTTGGAATCCCAAGTGCACTGTTCAGAAATTATGATTCTGATGTACCATATTCTGCTGATGCCTGGTGTTGGTTTAATGGTTATGGTGGTGAGTTTGGGATCCTCGGATACCGAGTTCAAATCCCACTCGGCTGTTGATTTAATACCAGGTGGGGTTGACTCTGCCTGTCATCTTTCTGAGGTCAGCAAAATGAGTGCCAGCTTGCTGGTATCCTGTGTTGGAGTGGTGACCCGTCCAGGATCGTGCCAAATAGCCAAGGAGACTGCTTAGGCTAGCAGCAACGCTCTGCACAGAGTATGGTCCTGATGGATGGATGTCAGTGATACCAAAGCAGTTTCTTGCCATTGCCTTTGCAGCAGTAGTTAGGGCAGGAATTTAGAATACGGCCACGGTGCAGATGTTTATAGTCGACTCTTTGTGAAGGACACGGTGGGATGTTTGATGCCACCAATTGATGCTGCCAGGTGGGCTGCCCAGTTTAACATCCATCCCAGGGATGGCACACACATTGATGAATCACCCTGTTTGTGAAACACCGGTATGACAATTTATAGCTGGGCCAGGATTCAAACCCAGGCTAGACCGCTTCGAGGTGAGTGTGCTGAACTTTTGGCTATCCTGTTGAAACGAAATATGAAAGTAACTGTAACCGAAACTTTAAAATGATAACTTGTTTCATAAATTGTATGTGTTTGCAAAAATGCCCACTTAAGGCTGTGATTTGGCGGGTAATTAGGCAAACAAGAACGGAACGTTTTCGTTTGGGTGGGGGGAAGTTAGAGAGTGCGGCTACAAATCCACATTTACAACACCAGTGGTAAAGCCAACAGTCGCTTAATGAGTAATTACCAACGTTCCATTTTGGAGTGTGAGAGCAGCTGGAGATGGGACAGAACATGACGCAGATGATGGGATGCAATTTACTGTCTAGTTGCCAAGCTGGGCACTGAAAGCCACAGGGTATGAGAATCGCCAAAATATGGTTTCTTTGAGACCATAAAATGTCAGGTGAAATTCTGATATGTTTTACTTTGTCCCTGGGAATGGCAGGGAATATGAGTGGCAGTTTCGTCTCTATTCCAGATCCATTCCCAACTGAATTGCCTTCAAACGCCCCAGTTCTGTGCGGACATGGCTTTGCATCAATCAGAGTAAGAGCAGTTTCTAAGTGACGATCCAAGCAATCGCTTAGGAAGTTTTTTTAAAAAAACATCACGTGGTATCTTTCAAAAGGTGTATGCCACTGTATGCTGACCCTGTCTAAAGTCCAACTACTATACTACCTCTTCATATTCTGCAGGCTTACGTGGCCAATAGCTGTCAATAATTGTGTGAGAACACCGAGTAACGATTTACAACCAAGTGTTACACCAACACCAACCTTAAAAACTGTAATAAGTGTTTGGGTTAATTTAAACACCCCTAATTAGCGGCCGTATTTAATTCTCCTTTATCAAGGCTTCATCCTTGTTCACCTCGCTGTCCTTCGCTGGGGTCTTCTTTATTTTTTTCGCCCATTTTTTTTTTGCCTACTCAACCATACCTCGACTTGGAACAGGCCTCAATGGTTTTTTTTTCAGGACAAAGTTTGTTTTTTTCACTTTCCTCACTCATATTATCGAATGCCTGTTCATCATAGCTTCAAATCGCTGGGTATATTGCAGTGCTTATAAACGCCCTGAGATGCAATTATTTGTGGTTTTATTTCATATGCACATATGAATAACCGAGAGAATCCCTTAAACTAAGCAGGATGACAAAATGTAAGCTCCAGATTTGAAAGTATCAGCAGTTCCGACTCCAAAAAAGGTGTTGATTTGTCCAATTCGGACATTGCTTGGGCGTTTCTGGGTGCATAGTTGTATTGACGGCAATTGGTAATCACTTGCCAAGCCAGGCATTCCGTTGAAGTGCTTGCTTGAGTTGTTAAGCCACTTACCGATCTGTACAGTTCTTATCAGTTGATAGCGGTACAGTTCGTGTCCTGATCGGGATGGAGAGCCGACAGTTACTACAAGGGAGAGGTATGTATACAGCACACACAGACGTGGTACATATGGGAAGATTTGGATCTGTAGGGACTCTCCGTTGGTGTGTGAGCATGCCATGCCTGTTACGGGTACCATGGCAGCAAAGTTTAATCCCATATCTTATAGAGGTTCTGTAATGTCATGAAGTACAAACAATCAGACCGACCATGATGATGCACTCAACTTCACACAAGTTTTATTCACAACACTCGGCAACATTTCTGGTCCTGTGTGTGGCGAAAGCGCACACGTCAAATCTGAGGAAGGGTGATTCTCTCTCGTCTCTCTCTCGTCTCTCGACGTTTCCGGGTGGTGTTTGTCTCCGGACTGCTTGGCTCCAGATATGTCCAGGCAGTTTTTTTCTCTGGACTGTGTTTATCTCCGAACATGTCCAAGCGATGTTTGTCTCTGGGTGGTATTTATAGTATGACCAGTAGAAAATGCATTTCAGACATTATTTTGTTTCCTCTTAACTGATAGTCTATGCAGAATCATTTTGATGAGAGAGTATCAATCATAATTGACGCTCCACCACATGCCTGCCTTCCCTTCCCCCCACCCCCTTCCTCATTCTCCCTCCATCCTTACTCTCTCTCCCACCTCACTATACCTCCCTCTTCACTCCCCCACCTTCCTCTCTCTTTCACCATCCCTCCTCTCTCTTTTCCCCTCTCTTCTCTCTCTTTCCTCCTCTATCTCTTCACTCTCTCCCCAACCCTCTCTAATCCCTCATTCTCCCCCCACTCTCTCTATCTCCCCACACTCCCCCACCCCTCTCTATCTCCTTACTCTCCCCCACCCCTCTCTATCTCCTCACACTCCCCCACCCCTCTCTATCTCCTTACTCTCCCCCACCCCTCTCTATCAGCTTACTCTCCCCTTCCCCTCTCTATCTCCTCACTGTTTCCCCACCCCTCTCTATCTCCCCCCTCTTTCCCACCCCCCAATCCCTCTCTATCTCCCCTCCTACCCACCCTCCTCAGTGTTCCCATCAGCTAAGCAACAGGTGGTATTTGCTAATATACATATACATATATATATATATATATATATATATATATATATATATATATGTATATGTATATATATATATATATATATATATATATATATATATATGTATGTATATATATATATATATATATATATGTATGTATATATATATATATATATATATATATATATATATATATATATATATATATATATATATGTATATATATATATGTATATATATATATGTATATATATATATATATATATATATATATATGTGTGTATATGTATATATATATATGTGTGTATATGTATATATATATATATATATATATATATATATATATATATATATATATATATATATGTATATATATATATATATAGTGAATGGAATCACTGCACTCGCCTCTGCCTCCAAATCCACGAGGCTATATTTGCTGCCTCCTGTAATTGCGTCACAGTATTCTTGACTTGCTTAGATGACGCTCCAGTCATCTTGAGGTATTTCAGCATAGACTTTGCAAAAAACCCCAACAACCCACTTCCACTGGTAGCACATCACCCATCCACCCACGGTCATCACACACTTCTCTTACCTCTTCATACCGACACAACTTTCTTTCATATGCCCATTCCATATTTCCTTCCCATGGTACTGTCAGCTCAACGATGATAACCCTTTTTACCACATCATACCAAATAATTAAATCAGGTCTTCGTTGGATGACTGCAATATGAGATGGGAACCTCAGTGCTCTGTCCAAATCTTCATCTACCTGCCAGCCCACACTTCTTCTTCTTCTTCTCCTTTCGGCTGCTCCCGTTAGGGGTTGCCACAGCGGATCATCCGTATGATCCGCATAGTGATTTGGCACATGTTTTACGCCGGATGCCCTTCCTGACGCAACCCTGGTCACCTCTTATGACACAGGGATATGGTACACCGATTTTAACCGGGGTATACACCGGCCCAGTACACTAGTACTCATTTCGCCGACCTCGGAAGGATGACAGGCTGAGTCAACCCCCTGGTGTATTAATTCAGTGGCCCAACGGGGCTTGAACTCAGGACCTCTTGGATCCCAAGCCGCTGCCCTAACCACTGCGCCAACACCAGGCTTACCTGCCAGCCCACACCTGGCTTCAAAATGCATGCTGCCCCCTTGATGTTGCTTAACCTTACTTTCTCACC